>NC_071535.1:6840271-7140271 GCF_026979565.1 Vidua chalybeata | reverse complement strand
CTATCCAGAGGGCAGCCCACAGTGGCTACTCTGCTATCTATTACTTCAAGCCAGTCTGCTTAAACCCCAAATTTCCATGCAGTGCAGAATAATTTCCATCCAGGCTACTAATTTTCTGTACAAGTGTCTACAATGCTTCATGCAGTTATTTTCAGAGCTGAGAACTTTTTCTCATTTATCCTCCTCCCCTTTAATACTACATGTGCTCAAAAAGAACACAGGGCAATTCAGACTAGTTACTTACAAGAAAAACTTAGACCAGCTGGGTATAATCAAACCCCTTGCAAGATTTCAAATAAAACTAATACCAACCAAACATATATTATTTGTTGCACTTGTAGATCTTTCAAAATAAATGCCATTTAGGATCTAAAAAAACAAGAGCTGAATAACAGAATTGTTTTCAATTCAGCAGCAGCACCAGGAAAGAAACCAAATCAATCTGAGTCAAATTATTTATTTCATTTAAATCTAGGTAACCTTTGAAATTATATTTCCTTTAAAATCTCACAGTACTTCATGAAGGCACAACAGTTTAAACTTTAAGCCAGAAAGGAAAATTCCAAAACTCAGAAGCTGAGAAAAAAATAAAGCACGATGTGCCTTTGTGATTAACTTCAGATAACAAGAATAGGCACACACCAGTGGTTAATTTCACCTCACATTTGTCCTAAAAGCTTCTCCACAGAGCTACATATTTGTTGCATTTTCAGCTCACAGTTCAATGGCTGCTGCCTAAAATTTATTCTGAAGCTAACACATCCCCTGCTGAATGGGTTTAAAATAGTGATCTGATCCAAAATGCCCCAGATTGTTTCTCAAAAGGACATCCATTCCCTGGGTTTTAGTCACCACAGAAGAGTGATCACGTCCCAGCCAGAAGACTTATTGTTAACTCTGGCAGAATTAACACCATGATTTGTACATGGCCAAGAAAACATTAGGAAGTGGGTACAGGAGCAGAAAGGAAAAAGTCCAACTCCATAGAAACTGAAGACACCAGAAAAAGAGCCAAAACGTTAGTTTTAATGTCTGAAAACATCCCTCTCTTGTTTACTCATTAATGCAGTGTACCGTTTCCTTCTCCAATGCTTATGGAATAAATAATAAAATAAATCATTGTTTGGACTAAATCTTGGCTTCTAAAAAATGCCATTTATAACAGGAACAGGCATGCTATCTTTTATTCTATCCCACAACACACATTAGTTTTTAGAACATGGATGAGCCAGACTTTAATCAGGATGTGGTTACCTTATTTATGCTGGATAATCTGGAAACCTTAACTACCTTTTTTTTTTAAAAGAATTACAAGTAAAAGACAGCCAATATTTGGCTCTTGCTTGCATTTGAAAGAAGAGAGGATCCAACTCTTAAATCAGCAAACTTCATCAACTGAGTCATGCACCCCAATGCTTCTGAAACTTTATTATAGCAAACATGTTGCCATGAAGACCTCGGAAAAAGATTCAGGGCTAATAAACATGAAATAGAGCTGCTTGCTCCAACTGCCTCATGCCCTAAGGTAAACAACTAGTTACTCAACATTTGCTCAGAAGAGATTCCCCAGGTAAGATTTCCAGTGGGTCCATTCATCCTAGTGCTGTTTCTACGGATGCAAACCTGAATGTGGGTTCATTTTGCAGATAGCTCCTCTTTCTGCATTCACAGAAATTCACAACAAAGCTGTTCCAGGATCCTGTTTCCATTGTTGCTACTCTCTCCCTTCTCAGCTGACATTATGCCAATCATATCAAAGAACAGAAACTAAGAACTCAAGGGCGCAGTGAAATGAGTTCTTGGAATTGTTGCAGGCTGAACAGCAAACAGATGGTCAGCAAAACCATGAGAACTGAAGAGGAGGGGAGCCTGATAAATTATTGATAGCAGAGCTCAGCTTTGCTTTGGAGGTGTCTCACAGAGAGGCATCTGCTCTGTAAGCTTAGGAGGGGGTGCCTTGTTCTGCCCTGATCCACAGCTGTACACAGAGGTCACCTGCAAAGTGCTTCACCGGGAATGCAAAGCCCCAACAGCAACCACGTGGGCCAAGGATTTCTCCCTCTACCAGACTGCTGTTCCTACAATCCACAAAATACAGAGCTCACCCTTTTCGCAAAATCAAGGAAAAGAGAGATGTGAGACCTGAGAGATACAGCAGGGGCTTGCTAATTATTCAAATGTCAAATGGTCTATTTCAGCCTCCCTGTTCCCCCTGAGAAAAACCCCTACTAAGGCATCTGATATCGGACTGTTAAAACACCAACTGTAAATGACAAGGACTCTCCTAATTTAAGACACTTAACAGTAAGTGATGCCTGGAATGCACATGAAGTTTTTTCCTCACCCCACAGTTAGCACATACCGTTCCCACCAGTGGGTACAAGAATCCAGCCCCAACGCTGGCCCGAATGTCTCGGATTGGCAGAACAAAACCTGTAGGTGCTCCTTTTTGTTCAGGGTCATGAGACAATGACAAGTGAGTTTTAGCCATGCAGATTGGCAGGTTCCCAAATCCCTGGGAAAAGACAAAGAAAAGGAATGACATAAGTGGAAAAACTAGTGATTTTTCCAGTACAAAAATGTAGTTGCTCTATTGTGCCATTCTCTGCAGACATCAGGCATTTTATTCCCCAACAAGTGCTTTATCCACAGCCTGTCAGATCCACTGATCATTCTACATCCCCATTCCTTCTCTATCAAAATCTCTCTCCACTCTCCATTAAGTACTAAAGAAAGAACCACCACGTCCCTCAGCACATCCAGCTGAGGAAAAAATTAAAGGTATGGAAGTGCCAGATACACAACCTTGACAGCCAACTTACTTCCTACTCTCTTCCCAAAATGTTGAACAGCTCAGAGTTAAAGTTTTGTTCAGATGAAGTCAGTTCATTAGAAGTGTTTGATCAATACAATTGCAGGTTGTGAGGAAGTGGCAATTGCATGCCTTTGGGATTTTGATGGACTTGTAAAGGAATATATAAGAAGCACCAAAGTGAGAAGCTGTATGTGCCAGTAGTAAATGGACTGCAAAAGGAAAATTGGTTACAGCACCCTGCAGCCAATGAATTGCCAGTCTTCACAATGCTTTTCTCTTCAAAGACCTTCAATAATGCAGAAGCAGGTAAATTCACAACAATGTCACACTAGAGAAGAGCAAAAGCAACATAATAGCAACCAGCAATCATTGAATTCAATAACCAGATGGCAGGTTCAAAACTTAAGAAACTTTCCACATTAAGTCTTGTATAACCCACAGAACTCTTTCCCCAAAAGAATTGTGACTGAGAAAAATCCACATGGATTCAAAAACTGATTAGTGGAACTTGATCTCAATGGAACATGATGGAAAAATAATCAGAGACTATTTAAAACCAGCGTAATGAGTTGTAATTCCCTAATTCTCTAAATGCTGAAAGAATGGGAGAATATAGTAGGGAAAGATCACTAAATCCTCCTACCCTTTCTCCCCAAAGCTATCACAGATGGGTACCAGGAGGTACTGGGCCACATGAGTGAGTTCTGTCTTCTTCACTAGAAGACAAAGCCAGTTTCTCTTTTCCCACATCCTTTTCTTCCTCTGTCATAGGAGCATTTAATGAGTCCTGGATAAGGACACGATTTGAGTGAGGATTCCCTTCAAACACAGCTTGAACACCCCTGTTCAGTATGGTAATTCTGAATGAAAAGCACCGCTGCTACCAGGTGAGGTAGAAAACTCACCTGCTTGGTGTACAGGGCAACTTTCTCCTGTGCTTCTGGAAGTAGCTCAATGTCTCTTGCCCCGTAGACCTGCTGGGCAATAAGCCTGATCTTATCTACAACAGGTAGCTAGAAAAACAACAAAGACAGGCAAGTCAGCATGGCCAAAGCACAAAGACCTGCAGCATCACAGCAGTTTCAGATCCTCCACACGTGTTGTCAAGTGCACTTCTATAGACATAAGGCTTAATTCCATTTGCTGTAGAACAAAATACAGAGTAATTTGAGAGTTTTCAAAACATGTTTCAATATTTTAATGGGTAGCAAAACAGTAAGAACTGACAAACTAGGTCTGTGAGACTGGTGGAATCAATGTTTCAATTCTAACACCACATTTCTTCTCAATTTCTCAGCAGCCTTTTAGCCCCAAGCAACTTAAGCTAGTGAAACCAACAGATATAAACAAAGCATGTCTGCAATAGTGCAAGTTCCTACCTCCACATTATAGAGGAACTTGAAGTTGCTAGGTGCCTGGGATGCTCTCTGAACAGCTCGGGCCAGGGCCAGGGCTCCTTTCCCTCCCTCTGCCCAGTGAGTGCACTCCACAGCATCGAATGCTCCTGCCTCCTTTGCATGTTGTACTACAAGGGCCAGTTCAGCCTTTGTATCTGTCCTGCAAGGAGAAAGTTTGCATGTTTGTACCAGAATGCACACACAGTAAATTCATGTTTGTTCTTGGCAAGATCCAAAATGTGTCCAAAGAAATCACAGCCACCAGAAACCACAGCCTTCCTTGGCTGGCATCAGCTTTAACACCACAGCTCAAAGTACTTCTGCTGCATAAAAAGACCACACAGTGGTTGTTTGCTGTGCAGTACAACATGCAGAGCCCAATTCATGTATTTTCTAACAATGCAAAACTACGGCCTTCCAGTATCTGAAACTGGAGCTGGATAAAAACTTACAAGAGCACACAGTGACAGGAGCAAAGCGGAATGGTTTTAAATTGACAGTCAGTTTAGATTGGACACTAGGAAAAAATTCTTTACTGTGAGGGTGCTGAGGCACTGGAACAGGTTGCCAGGTTGAAAATGTTCCTGAAAGTGTTCAAGGCCAGACTGGATGGGGCTCTGAGCAACCTCATCTGGTGAAAGGTATCTGTACTCATAGCACGGGAGTGGAACCAGATGATCTTTAAGGTTCCTTCCAACTCAGGCCATCCTATGGTTTTATGACTATGGAAATGCTGCCAACAAAACATCAACAGTACTGAGAACAAGAGTTTGTGTTAAACACAGTATATGAAGTGCCACAGTGTTACACCCCTGCACCACCTCCCCATCCCAGCCCACTTACTTGAAAGCATTGACAGCCACGACCACGGGGACACCAAACATCCGCGCGTTCTGGATTTGCTTGTTTAGGTTGCTGCAGCCTTTTGCCACCAGTTCAAGATTCTGTAGAGAAGCAGCAAGCAGGAAGCATATTTTATCAGGGGCAGGGAAACTTTTTTTTCAAACACACTAAATCAGAAGCTAAATGTCAAAATGGAATGAAACCACAAAGGCAAATCCATAGTGCTGCTTCTGGAGCAGTCCAGACCACTGCAAGCTCTTGGACAGGAGACAGGAAAAAGAATGACTACTTCTAATGATCACTGGTTTCAGCTCCCAAATCAAGTATGAGAAACCATTTTTTATCACCCTTTGTTATGCTTAAAAAGTTAATACCTGTTCTCATTAACTCCCCACAGTAAAGCCTCAGTTTCCTCTCTGACACATTTCTCTTTATATATAAAATATCACCAGCAGTGAATTTCATGACATCCATTTGAAGTCTGTGGCAACAGCTTTCAGTTTACATACATTTACATTTTGCAGCATCAGAGACTATTCTTGGAAATTCAGACATTTCATCCCTTCCTATGCAAAGGATAATATATACAGAAGCTCCAGGAGTGAAAGAGCTGCAGCAGTGTAAAGAGCCTGATCTATTATCCAAAGGGTACACAAGGATTCGAGGCATAAGGATGGAAGGTGAGACTTTAGTTCACTTTCCTCGCTTGCAAACAAGGGGGGATAAAAACAAAAACTGCTGCTAAGAAGAGAGTAATTAGAAAAGCACTCTGGATATTTTCAGAGACAGTATTTCAGCTAAGCAATTACTCCACATTGAGAGGGTTGGGGAAACAGAGTAGATACTACTATGGAAAACTGAGCATACAGACAACTGTGTGAGTTAAGGAGAAAAAAGAGGCTCTGAACACTGCCTAAGCCAAGGACAATAAATGCTTAAAAGAGCAGAGTCAAAGTAACATAATTAAAAAAAAAAAAAAAGAACATTGCAGCTTGTATGAAGCAGCCTTTCTGTGGCAGCTAAATAAGTGACACACTAGTAATCCAGGCATGCACTGCATGACACCATCATGTCATGACCACAGTTAGCTGGTCCACTGTCACAACAGCTTAAAGATTACCTCTTCTGTGTACTCCTTTGGCAAAGGTACCCCAGCAGTGACCTGTGGAAAAAGGGAAAGAAATGGAGCCCCATGAGAATTTTATCCATGACAGCAATCCCCACTTGATTCTTATTAAACAGTATCAAGATGCAAGACTCTACTCCATGCTGATCCTTTTTATTTCTAAGAAAAAAATAAAAGGAAGGAAAAAAGACTGCATGATAAAATATAACTCACTACATGACTCACTCTGGGACTGTTACAAGTGGCCCAGCATGCAGGCACTTCATTAGAGCAATAAACCAAGCAGGTATGAACCTGTAACGTACTACAATGAAGCTGCTGGCAAACAGGGAAATATCAATTCCTTTTACAACTCTGAATTTCAAGACGATTTCAAGCTGATCAAATGCTACAAGGCTTTAAGTGACTGGAACAGAACAACAGGAACAGCCCCTCAGACCTACTGGAAACCTTCCCCAGTACTTACTGCAGGTCCTCCCCCATGCATTTTCAGAGCTCGGACAGTAGCAACCAACACCACCACGTGAGGCCGGAGACCAGAATAGCGGCACTTAATGTTGAAGAATTTCTCCATGCCTATGTCTGCACCAAATCCTGCTTCTGTAACTAGAGTAGGAAATAAAAAGAAGTTTGTGAAAGATTTCTGGGTGGAGAAATCATACTGATTATATAAATCAGAAACTTCTTCCAAGAAAAAAAAAAAAATTAAAAAAGCCTGAAGACAGCAATGATAAAAAAAGACCCGTCCAAAACAAAAAGCAAACAAAAATACCCCACACTCCATACACTTACCAACAAACCCGTCTTTACCCACAAGCTTCAATGCTATTTTGTCTGCCAACACAGAGGAATTCCCATGTGCAATATTGGCAAAAGGTCCAGCATGAACAAACACTGGTGTTCCCTAGAACAAGGGGCATGTGGGAGAGAGAGAAAGAGGAAATCAGAAAGCGCAATTTTGCAAATATGCAGCATGTCAGGAGCTAAGTACTGTGGTATCTGAAAGTAAAGAAAAACACTTTTAGAAGACTGATCTTAAAGCCTTCTGATCAGACATTTGTTATCAGCAATAAGGACTACAGGGCAAACAGGATTATAATAATCTCCACAAGTGGAGGTATTAATCCGCTTAGGGAAAGGACAGCTAAATCCCAGCAACTCTTTGTCATTCTCCTTCATCCACACGATTTAAATTCCCAAAACACTTCTTGACATTAAAGACAACAGACCAAAGACAGAGCAAAGTTTAGTGCATTTGCTCAGGGCCATCCCACATGCCAGTGGCAGACCTAGGAGGAACCCAGCCCCCTCCCCTAGCTCTGAGCACAAAACCACAGTAAACCCCCAACTCTGAGCTGAGTAGAGCCACACTGACTGTGATGAATTAACTAAATCAGTTGCTCTAAGTGCCTTCTCAGAGCCAAGAACCAAATAATCTGTGCTCACCTCTAGTGTCTGCATGAGGTTTGGTTTAACAGTATCTTTCATCAAGACAGCCAGAGCTCCAGTTACTCCCTAAAAGAAAAAAAGGACAATTTCCAGATGTACCAAGACCTTGAGATGGTTCCTATGCAGTGTAAAGGCTCTGATTTTGTCCTCGTGGGCTTTTGGTACCAGAACCAAGAGTTGAGAAGTCACTCAACATAGAACTAACTCTAGTCAGGGCAAAGCAGAAAAATGACCTTTACATTCCTGTTAAGAGGATCTGTGATTTCTGGTGAGAGCAGCCTCTTGTTTGTGACCTTGCTGGGCATCACTTTGCTACAAAGGCATAAAGAACAATTAATTTACGGTTCAATGCTATGGCAAGGTTAGCAGATAAGAGCAGCAAGGGAGCAACCTCTCAGTAAGTATGGTTTACTGCAGCCCATTCAGCAGCAGAAAGCAATGTTCTTAGATTTGTAGGTCTCTTTGTCTTGGATTTTTCTTCCTTCTTTTCAGCAACTTGATCTACATACTGGCCTTAAAATGTCATAACCTGCTACATCCTGCTCAAGTCTCTTGTGAAGAAATAACTTTTAAAGTCAACCTCTGTGCTGATGAGAACAATCAGGCTGACATGAAAGACAAACACTGGAGTCCACATTTCCTTCCAGGTGCAGCCACGTACCCTGCTGAATTCTCCTTCCTGTGCAACGAAAGCTTATGATTTCATCCCCACGTGCTTTGGGAAGAGAAGATGTGGGTTTGGTCATTTTGGTGACTGACAGTCCAGTGGAAACCAAACCAGCTGTTATCCAGCACTTGAAAAAGTAACTAAAATTGCTGTCTTGAGTCCTGAGCCAAATGTTCACAGCAGTTATGAAAACCTTGACCCATAATCTCTTTTTCTTCCCTTTCAATTCAATTTCAACTGAATTGCAGCACTCAAAGATATGAAAGACTATTTCTTTCTAAGACATTCACTGCTTTGTTTCATTAGTTTCAATCTTGCCACATGAAAGCTTATTTAACATTTAATGGATAAGCTTTAAACTTCACTCATCTCCACAATAATGAAAACTGCAGAGCAAGATTTCCATGGCGACATTTCAGACCCGTGTCGCTCAGCTGCTCTTCGATACATCCCATCTCTAAAAACCTGCAGTCAGTTTTTGAATCCACGTTCCTTCCCAGACTTTTTTTTGCACTTCCTGGTAGCACACCCATGACATTGGTTGCATCACAGCAGCAGGACCCAGCCTGGTCTCTGCAATCACATTTCTGCCTGCATGAGGAGTGGGTAATACGTTCCTAACAACATAAGCCACTGGGTGCCATTAAGTGCAAAAATAACAGGCAAGAGAACCTGTTGGATGTCTGAAACCATCCTCCATTCTGCAATTGCAATGGACAGAATTAAATATAATTAGATTTTTAAAAAAGTTAAAAAAAATTGAGATTAAAGACTTCTATCACCTGGACTCTACAGAAAAGTCAAAGAAACTCCCAAGCCAAGCACCATCTGCCTACACAGCTGATGGGCAGTTAAGAAACACTCCTGTTTTCCAGAAAAAGAGTTTAACCCAGTTACTTAAGTTAAACTGGCAGCATGTTAGGTGTAGGAATTAAAATCTCAAAGCTGCCTACAGAACTTTGGCACATGCTCTTTCTCATTCCCAACAAATGTCTCACATAGGGATTTACAGATAAATTGTTCCAGACTAGCACTTTTCCTGCAAGGCCAGAGTCAGGCCATCAATCTACTGTTTCTTAGCCTTATCCTGGGAGGAAGTATAACAAATAAACAACACTCCCACATCCCCCCAGAACATAAGGAAACAAAAGACCTGCAGCAAGATAGCAAGAGCTGGTAAACCTTAATGCCCTGTCCCACCTAGCTGGAAACACAGGTCAGGAAGAAGTGCCTGGGACACAGAGCATTGCCCTGAAACCATGGTGAAGAACCATTTGGGAAAATGCTATTTGACACACTCCAGAGCCATGCCAAGAACTAACAATTATTGGAGGGACAGCTGCACAACAGTGCTGAAGCTTGCAACTGCTGCTTAGAGCTGCTTCACACACTGGTAACAGGCATCACCAGCACTAGGACATTCAGCATTTCATGAAGGGAAATTAAACATTTGTGTCCCTCATCAAAGACTGCCTTACAGAGAACACACACTTCTTGCAAATACTTTGGCTTTTATAGCATTCACAGACTCCAGAAGAAGATATTTCATTGTCTGTAATTGAATTTGCAAACGCTTTGCTTCTGCTCAGTGTTTTCTTCACTCCAGGGAGCCTAAGAAACAGGATGGCCAGCAGGATGCATTTGAGTTCTTCTGATTCATAAACATGCTTTTTATGTAGAAGCCACTACGTAATTCCCCAGTAACTCCTATGGTGCCAGTTACAACTTGACACACAGCACATCACACAGGACCCTGTCACTGCCCAGGTCACACACACGCCCTCTCTGCACAAGGTGTGAAGGTGCCACACTGAAGGAGAATAACCTTCACTAACTGCAGGGGCCGGGATTTTATCTTTGTTCTTCTATATGTTAATTTTTTCTTTTCATAGAACTGTATCTCTGCTTTTAAATCAAAAACTTTCAGGAAAAAGCATTTAATGGTAATGACTCTTACAAGGTCATCTGCTGTAACTGGTTGTCCTTTTTTGCTGGAAGCTACCACCATTCTGCCAAATCGCTTTTTCATATCATCCAAGCCATCGGCCAGGGCTAGGACTGCCATGATTTCACTGCTCACCGTGATGTCAAACTGAGCCTGCAAGAGATGAATGAAGGACATGAACTCATTAAGATTCCCTCCCAGCAATTCTTGCCTCTCTTCAATCCTTAAAACAAGGCAAATCATCACCATTGTCAATAAAGAAAAGAAAGGAAAAAAATACAGACATACAATATACAGGAAATCCAAAGCATTGCTCTCAGAACACTTCATTTAATTTGGCCATTTTAAACTGGATTTTTTTCCCTGCAAAATTAAATAGAATCTACTCATTCTGTTGCTATTATGTGTCTCTCCTGGCACGAACATTAGTGATTCATGTAAGAACACGTAACACTAACAAATTATATTTTTGAAGACTGAGCTTACTAACTCATCTGATCATTGCTAAACAATACAGTAAAAGACAAAAAGCCCACCAGCAGAAAAACCAGATTCTATAGGGAATGTAGGGTAAAATTCATCTGACATAATGCAGACACTTCCACTTTAGGGAAGCTAAGCACCCTAAGGACATTTCAAGTCAAAAGAAAGAGCACAATTAATTTGAACTATAAATTTGACAGTTACTTAAGGGATGAGGGGAGTCACAGCCCAATTGCCTCTTTTACTCTATTGATTATACAGTGAATCTAGACAAGCTCAGATACTGTGTCTTGTTTTGGGCATCTAATCCCCAACCAAAACACCTGCAGTAGTGAAGACAAACCACTGTCATGACCACCTTTAGAAAGGGCACTCATGTACCAGTGTTATGCCACACACATCCCACTTTGGGAAGCCAATACTCAGGAGACAACAGGGAAGGAGGGAAGAGACAATTAAAGCTAAACAATTAAGCTACAGCACTGGTAGCAAATTTAACTATTCAGTTGAGAAGACATTCTGCTTTCTCTTTTAACAAGATAATGGTGAAAGATGAAAACAGCTGGAGTTACAGAAACTTGCTTTAGGAACACCTTTTTCAAAGCACTTTTTAAACATGCGAGAAAAGGGAACAATTACCGTCCGTGAGAAGCCCTTCTCTGTTACAGACTGTCCAATGGTGATTTTCCTAAGGAATCTGTCATTTGTGTCCAGTACTGCAAGGAATGCAGAGAGGTAAGATAACACATTGCCCAAGTCATAAATTCACATCTTTGCCCTGTGACAAACACCCAGCCAGGTCACCAATGAAGAAAAGATGGCAGTTTGAGAAAAGATCCTCTCCTGAAGAATGCTAAGTGCTTCTCAACATGATTCTTACACAAAAACTGCAATGAAATTATGATACCCACAGATACAGCAGAGCCTGCACTGCATTCAGAGGGAGTCTGCATCCCTTTGTGTGCATTAACCACCAAACCAAAGCTTCTCTGAAAAGCAGAACTGATAATATTACTCCAATTGATTTTTCACCATCATTAACCAATATGAATCCAATATGAATTACTGCAGTCAAAAAGAAATAAAATGAACACTTTATAAGGAAAGTGATAAAATGGTCAGATACTATAATTTAGTGGGAATTGTTTCATATAGCTCCATTAAGTCAAATTACCTTGGAAACACAAACTATGAAATACTGGCTTAAATTTGCTGTTTCCTTCTATATGCTTGAAATATTCAAAGTGTTTTATGAAGTATTTCCCATGAGGCAGACTACTTTAGTCTCATTACATGTTATAAAGCAAATTCCAGAGAATACATTTCCTACTTTATTTTAAAAGAAAGAAGAAAAAGCAATACACCTGGAGCCTAACTCAGGAAAAAAACTCCACTTTTAAAATTCTTTTGATAGTGAAATATTAAATCTGCCAGACCAGAGAATGATTCTATCTTCAACTATCCTTCAAAACCTTTTAAAAATCTGGTCTTCATTTGCTCCAGTCCCCAACAGAGCAAGTGGGCAGATTAAAACTCAGAGCAGAATCCTCTCCTTACTCACAGAGCAGTAAGGTAAAAAGGCTGTTGGCTACAGTTGCCAAATTCAACTCTCTCAGTGACTGACAAATCCAGAAACACAAACTGTCACCCATTAGCAAACTCTTACTGTTTGTGAATTCAGAGCAGATTCAAGCCCCTGTGTTAGACCCTTCAGAAATGGGATCCCAGCTGCAGGCAACTATCCCACCAAACTTAAGGAGGGAGTAACTAGCTCTGCCCTCTTTCCCATTTTCCCAGGAAACACAGTTTCAGCTGCAACTGCAAATGTCTCTTTTGACATGTTTTCTTTCATTTAATGTCTCTAGTACCTCTTTGCCATGTTATGGTGCCTGGGTCAATGTCCAGTCTCACAAATGCATTTACTTCTTCCTTTGTCAAAGCCATAGGATCAGTTTTGTTGATGCCCAGTTTCTATGGGAAGAAAAGACAAATAAGAGGTATAGTGAAAATATTCACAGAAATGAACCTTTTACTGCAGCATTGAGGCTTTGGCAGCAGCCCCTGCATATTCCGAAATAAAGAGGGGCTACCTTTTTGGGACCCTTTCTTCCAAATCCCACAAGAACATAAGATGATCCCTATCAGCATATACTGGACAGAGCTTGCTGCTGTCCAGCTCTGAAAGGGCAAGGCAGACAATGGAGCTCATTAGGGCAGGTTGTCACCAAGCTTTGTGCAAGGCACCTACAGAAAGAGTAAGAGACAGCTCTGCAGCTCCCTCCACGCCTTGCTCTCGTCATTAGTCTCACATGCTTACATCCATTTCTCATTAGTTTGCCTGGGGTCACTGCACACAGCCACACGTATTTAAAGCCACTGCTTTCAGCATGCTGCTTAAAGCAGCACAAAGGAGGAATTAAACAATTCAGTCACAAGGCTGTCAGCATCCCAGAAAGCTGGTCTTGAACACACTGAGAGGATGGGCAGTTTGCCAAGTTGCTTAATTGAGGGAAGAATTATCTCAAGAAGCTTGATAGAAGCACAAGCTTAGGCATGAGGGAAACGATACAGTTGATTTATGAACGAGCAAGGTTTTTTTAATTAACCAGACAGTTAAGTCGTATTTTTCTCCTGAAGAACAGCAGGGAAGAAGAAAGTCTGTTCTTTTCCTCTTCAAGCATATCATTTAGAAAAGGAAATAAACAACAACAATGACAGAGATACCATCCATCTGGAGTATTAGCATTCTGTTTACATCTTGACATTCAATAACCAGAAGAGTGGTTAGGGTAGAGTTCCCTCAGCAGTCCATCAGGAACACCAAGCAGTATGACATCATTTCTTGCTCAGCAATGGAAGCAAACCACACATTCTCTAATGGTTTAAGACATTATAGCCAATTAATATATCAGAGTTTTACCTTCCCTATTGCTCCTGACTTCCAAATAGGCAGCTGATCCAGCCTGAATACTCTACAAAGTAAGGTTTGTACCTTGAAGGAGCTCAGCAGGGCTCGGGCTGTCCTCCTAGCTGCAAGGTTCAAGCCCAGTGCAAAACTATTCATCTGCTAATCTCATTTTTGCAGAAGCCAACGTGAACTTGCACATGCCCTTAAGTTTTGAGGATCAGAGGAGCTGTGGGCTGCTCAGGGCCTGCCATTCAATGACAGGGCTACTTATCTAACTGGGAATTCTTTTTTTTTTTTTTTTTTTGGCAGAGGAGAAATTTGCCATGTAGGGAATGGGTGGGTTTTTAAAGTTTTTCTCTGTTTTCTCAATCTGGGCAAGACAAAGAAAATTCTGTATGTTCTCTTTTTGCTGAATTTTATGAATTGCCTTTTTTTGTGCTGCATTATTGACATAGCTGTCACATGGGAACCACTAATCTCTAGCTGTGTGTTAGGTACAGACACTAATTCTAGTCCTTTCTTAAACTGCATTAAGGACACTGAACTGACACCACTAATAAAGGATACTAACCTCTCTTTCTTCCCACTGTGTTAATAATAGAGTATTTGATAGAGTTATAGCAATGATTCCTCCCCTTGGGCTGCATCTGTTTTCTGAGCTGTATGAAGGGTTAGCACACTTCTGCACACTTTGTGTAAAAAACAAATGCCAGCAGAATGACCTAAGGGACAACACAGACGCTTCTGTAACATAGCTGTGCCTACCTAAAGGATAAGTAAATGGAACAGAACCAGAAACCAACGAGAAAGCAGCGAGCTCACCTGTAGCCTTCGGATCTGGATGTCTGAGAACTTCCTGACACCATTGACAGATGGCACCAAACGGTTGTAGAGAGCCTTGCAAAGTGAAACAAGCAGTCCATCAGCACTGCTGGCACATCCAAAACAGCCTGGCCAAAGTGGGCTGGGATCAGATACATGGTAAGGGAGGATTGTACCTGGTCAGACTGAGTCTGCTCGTGGAACATGCGCGCATCAATAGCGGCAGCGACCAGGTTGTTGGCTGCAGTGATGGCATGGATGTCACCAGTGAGGTGAAGGTTAAACTAGAGGACATAAAACATATCAGTTACCTCATCCTGCTGCAATTTTCATTTATTCCAACTCACCGTAGACAGATGGAAAGAGGAGTATTAATAGTAATGTTAAAGTGGGTGAGGGTGGAGGGGGAGAGATTGCTCAGTGCAGTATGTGGAAGAGAGGAAAGAATTTCTTTAAAACATAAAAATGCCTCCCCCACATTTATGTCATTTTACAAACTTCTAAAACAAAGCTCCCAAATAAAAAGTTGTTTGTTTTTTTCTTTTCCTCTCCACCAGAACAGTTCTCACAGGCTCTTTTGGCACTTAAAAGACCCAACTTCAGCACACTCTGTGTTCTGCATTGCTCCTCCTTCACCATCCTACTGACCCCCTCATTTGCACAGCAGGTTTCACACATACATTAGCTGAAGTGGCTGCTGCTCCCACAAGGGAGTCTGAGCTAAACTGGAACTAGCAACCTTGTGCAGCACTAGCAGTGGAGCTCTGTGGCTGCACAAAGCTCTGCTTAAGGTAACCACCCAAACACAGAATCACAGGCAGAACTTGTAGACCACGTACTACACAGTGACACTGCTAGTAGTTTTCTTAGTTCTATCTCATTAAAACATAGTTTGAGTGGGTTTGCCTGCATGAGTTATCTGGCTGCACTGTAGCTGTGAAGCTGGTGAAGGATCTAGATTGGGTATGAGGAAAAATTTCTTTATGGAAAGGGTTGTCAAGCACAGGAACAGGCTGCCCAGGGAAGTGGTGGGGTCACCATCCCTGGAGGTATTTCAGAAACATGCAGTGGCACTTGGGGACACAGTTTAGTGGTGAGCTTGGCAGTGCTGGTGATCCTAAAGGACTTTTCCAACATAAATGATCCAATGATTATGGCCAGTGAGTAAAAGGTGTGGTTAAAACAATCCTCTTCATCTCTAGCAAAGCAGCAAAGGAAGAAGATGAAAAGGGGATATTAGAAAAGATGATATGACAGAATACCTTACAACACCATTTTACTGAAGCCTTGTTACTGTGGTCTCAAAACTCACAAAGCTACAACAGAATGCAGCTAGTCACACACTGATTATAAATCCTAATTAGTAAATGCTAATTGTTTTATTTGCTTATTTGTCTTACTCTGCATACATGCAATGAGAAGCAATTATTATTACCTTTATTCTGCAGTATGAACTCAAAAGTTTTTCACTTGCTATTTTTTTTTCACAGGATGAAAACTGCATGCAGAATTATTAAATTATGTATCAAGGTCGTTATTGTAACTAGTGACTCCAGACACTTTAATTTTAACAGACATACACTGACTAACACCCTCAGAAAACTATGTGTATTTGTACCACGTGGGTCATACTTTAAAAAAAAAGTCATTTCAGCCAGTTTGGTTTCTAGAGTGTGGCTGTTTCCCACTGCAGCACACAGTCAGGTATTTTGGCTTGTCTTACTAACACTCCCAAAGAGGAGGAGGTTATTTTTCCTGTCACATCTATTCTTCACACATGCTCTTGGCATGTGACTAAATCAATATTCTGCCTCCTGAACATCTTTATCTGTTACGGATTTGCTGCATCAATTAGAACAAACAGCCACTTTTGATTGTTTCTACTTTTCTTCCTGAAATTGTCCTGTGTCAATCTACAATGCATGAGACAAAGGTAGAGTTCTACAGGCAATTACTCTGAGAGCTGAGAGAGGCACGAGAGCACATGCTACACGTGCTTTTTAATTCCCTGCCTCCAAACACAGAATTTTACTTGTTGCCAAGTCACACCAGAAATATGCTCCAGCGCCAGCCCCCCATAGGCTGAGGTCTTGGCACTGCTGATTCCAAAATTCCCTTTTCCCAGTTCACATTAGTAAATTAAAACACAAGTACACCAAAATAACTCACAGAAAGAGTCGGTGGCTGCCACAACTGACAGAACTATGCAATATTCTTCCAAAATGCATGAAGCCTTTATCATCTTCTTTTCAGCACTGGGAAAATTAGGCACAGGATGTACTTTGCTCCAGGGTACACCGCAATTCAAGGCAGAGAAGGGGAGGGAAGAGAGGAACTGGGAATTCCTAACTCTATGAAGTTCCCTGACCATGAAGGCACACTTCTGAAACAACACAAGGATGGTTGTTTGCTAAAAAAAAACAAGTTTTGCTGAAATCAAGCACCCAGTTCTTTCAAGTGCTACACTAGGTCACAAACTCATACATTTTCTAAGTTATCTGACTGCAGTATCTCTTCAGGGTCTGTGAGCTGTGAGTGCAATGAGGCTTTGTACAAAGAATTACCTCTTCCATTGGGACAACTTGACAATAGCCACCACCTGCAGCTCCACCTGCAGAGAGACAACAGTCAGACCACACCAGTGCAGGTGTCTCCAGCCCAGAGTGCTATTACATCTGTTTGCTTAATGGCTCCAAGAGGGCAGCTCCCACTGAGCAGCTGAGTTTAAGTCCTAACACAGTACCTTGAAGACAAAACTGAAGAACTTACCCAAAGCTCTTTTTTCTTAAAATAAATGCACTTGTAACTAGAAATAATGTAAAACTACAGTGCAGAAGAATAGTATTTCTGAATGCCATCTTTGTCCATTTAGGTCAACTGCAAGCAACAGAACAATCATACCTTTTATGCCAAAAGTTGGCCCCTGAGAAGGCTGCCGAACACAGGCAAAGACATTCTGGTGAAGGTGTGCTCCTAAGGCTTGGACAAGGCCAACAGTGGTGGTGCTCTTCCCCTCTCCCAGGGGAGTGGGAGTTATTCTGCAGCAACAAAGCAGAAAAGACACAATTACACCCTTGTACTGGGTGAGAATCAAATCCCAGGGATAAAACAGTCACCCAGTGATTGCAGTTAATGAGAATTCAAATTCTGAACTGGCTCATACTTCAGCTAATCTTCATCAATTCAAAACTGGAAAGAGATTGGCAAATCATCACATAACTGCTGCTCTGAAACAATTTGCTAGTTCTTACTGAAGGCAGGCTACTAGACCAGGAGAAGTTTGGCTAGGAACCAGTCTACTCTTCATAACCCTGACCTGTAGGCCAAATTCATCTGCTGGAGAGAAACGTTAAGCTACGTTCTCACTGTTTGTCACAAGTGATCAATCTACTTCCCAAACTACTACATTTTCACAAGTGTGATTTACTAAAACCCAGAGCACCTCATATAGTCACCCCACCAAAAGACAATTCCACAACAAGCCATGCTAATAAAATTTCTTTTCATCTTGTAAGTGATGTCTCAGTTCAGGAAGCACCCACCCAGTAACAACGACGTATTTGCCATCTGGCTGGTTCTGCAGACGTTTCAGAACTGAGAGCTGAACCTTGGCTTTAGTTTGGCCATAGAGCTCCACCTCATCGGGGAAAAGGCCAACTTCTTTTGCAACTTGATCAATGGGCTTGGGCATGCAAGACTTGGAGATTTCAATATCACTTAAAGAAAAAGAGCAAGATGAGTTTGCAAGTCAAAGACTTCCACAAATTCCCCGCTTCTGTAGGGAATAAACTACAAACACCTAATCTATATTTTAGAAGTTAATCTTTAAACCCTACTAGTTAAATGAATCAATCCCACAAGTGTCTCTGTTCTAATGTACCTGATAGTCTCAGAGTTGCCTTTCTAAAAAAAAAGGCCAAACCCAAAACAAACAACAACAACTCTCCCCAACCTCCCCATTTTCCCAAATGCCTTTTGTAGGCAATGTGTTATGATCCCATATGGTATTTTGCATATTTTCAGCTGCTCCCTGGGGATTTGAGCAACTCCTATTTGAAGATACTACTGTTTTGGCATGCCAGACTGAAAATTTTCCAAAATATAAGTTTTTCACTATTTCCTGAATCAGCAACCATCTAGCTGGCCTGAAGTCCGTGAAAGTCCAAGAAGACTACACTCCAAGAGATATCACAGCACCACTGCAGCTTAGCTCTGTTTCCTCAGGAAGACCTTAGAATGCCTTAATTTGAAAGCATTACCTTGGAACAGGTGTCTTTAGGGTAAGCTGGTTGTATTGGATGGTCCACTTTCCAGGCTGAAACTTCTCCAGAAAACGCTGTGCACTCTCCACAGTGCTCTAAAATGAGCAAGTGAATGCATTAAAGCAACCATCACTGCATGAATTGCATTGGTTAACAAACAGACCACAAAGGTTTGCCCCTCCTGTCTGCCTCAGTTTGAGTTTAAACCAAAGTGCTTCTATTAAAGCATTTGATAATAATCCAAAATGAGATTCTGCTTGCTGTTTTCTCAAAAAGAAAAAAAAAAAATCCCACCATATCTATCTCTCTACTGATCTTCCAGTGTGCTGGATTTTTTGGGGTGTTCTGTACCAGCAGGGTTTCTTAAGCAAAGCACAGAACAGAGGGAACTGGTTTATACTGTTACTCTCCTTTTTATCCAGTCACCCTAAAGATAGTTTCACAATTTCAGCCAGAGCATTATAGGACAGGCCCATTTCTTATGGTTTTGAGTGACCATACTCAAAATCCCCTAAGAAACCTCCCAAAACTGAGCGACCAGAAACCTCTGTTCTAACATTCCCTGAAGTCCATCTTCTTCCTCAGTTAACTGAATCCAAATTGTCTGGACTAGAAGCTGGAAATCCTAACTAGCTTTTTCAAGAGCAAGAAGGGAGCAGCAGCTGTTTGGCAGTGTGCTGATGGTCAGCAACACCCCCCAAAGCAAACACAGAGGAGATGACCACAGTCTGCTCAGTACCTGCATTAACATGGCCACAGTCATAGGCCCAACACCACCAGGAACTGGGGTGATGAAAGAAGCCTTTTCCTTTGCTGAACTGTATGCCACATCTCCCACAACTCTTTTTCCACTGGCCTTTGTGCTGTCTGGGGATTTAAGGAGAAAAGTAAGTTACACATCACATTTCAGCAGAGCAACAGAGGAGACAGCACTGACTGAAGCTGAAGTCTTTAATTCTGCTGGAGCAAACAAAATAGAAGCTGAGTACCCAGGAAGCTGCAAAGAAAGATAAAACAGCTAAGACAACATCACAAGATGAAGCTGTTATCATCATACTTCACTTGCAGAGTGTCAACAGCTCATGCAACACATCCTCCCATTAAGCATCATTTATCCTCAGCCAGACAGATCTCCCTTTCCTGGAGGATGCAAGTCTTTTCTCAGTGGCTCATTGCCCACAGGGCAGTTTGAATGAGATATAAACCAACAGTCAGGAAGAGGTGAGACATTAAACATGGCTGACTTGTTCCAAACCCCCCAGGTTTACATTTGCTCTGTTCCGTTTTGGAAGGCATCTGGGCCTTACTATTGAATAAAATCACCTGCTTTTACAGAAACTGAAGGCAGAAAGTGCTGAGCTTTTCATTTATCACTGCTAGTTTAATGATGGACCAGTAAATACTGCAGTTCACAGAGATCAGTCTTGTCAAAACAAACTTCACAGGTGACTTAAGAAAGCTTCAGTACAATAAATTTTTCTCTCGGGCAATGTATTTTGCTATATCCTGCTGAACTATATGACCTGACAATTCAGAAGCAGACATAGTCCTTTTTTCCAGTGATGACCTTTAAACCCACCCATAAAGAGAGGAAGAGACAAAATGAATTAGTAAATTAGCATAGTCATCTAAGGAAGTCACTGATTACAGCACATAAAACCAGAAGATTTAAGTTGCTCCTGGAATGGCAGATTCTCACTTCAGATAAAGGACTCTAGGGAGATTCTAACCAGTGTGAAAACCTGAAAATAGATTTTAATGTTGCTCTATTGAAATATTATATTGCATACAGTAAGTGTATGTTTGAACAGAACACAATCACTAACTTTCATATACATCTGGTGAGGGGGAGGAGTGGAACAGAAACCAAACTCCTCGGCAGCTGATTATGTTAAAACCAAAGCGAGAACAAAAGTCAACATTATTTTTTAGCTGTATTGTTACTGACAATTAGCAGCTTGGATGCTTTGCTGTGTGTTTTAAGCAACACTACTTCTCCCTAAAGCTCAAAGCCTGAACACATCACAGCTGGTAACCAGTGTTTCTGCAGTCGCTGTCAGTTAGCTGCCTGAACTGCAGACCAGCCTGGCCTTCCCCCCTAGAGACCAATTTAAATAAGGCTGCAAACAGTAAATAATGTAATCTTATTTTCTTCCAAGGATGCCAAGCAGGCTCATCAGCCATCCTGGCCAGGAAGGCTCTCAGCCCAAGAAAGAGGAAAACAAGCTGGCACTCCAAACTGCCTCATCTGTTCCACAGACACAGAGATGAGCACACGCCAAACAATCCCCCAGTCCCTGCTTCTGCACCTCACACCAAGCACTGCTGAGCACAGCCTAGGAGCTATGCAAATACCTGCAAAATATTCTTTGAAAGAAAGCTCACACACAATACTTGCCATCTCTCCCCATAATTTCACCTTCTCAATATTCATCATCCCACTCTTAAAAAATACAAACTAGTTACAGGGAGCATCAGTGACACTATAACCATGTTGCAAAAAAGCTGCTCTCATATTCCACTTTCACGGCTGCAAAATCCCATAGCAGGGAACTTTGAACAGAGTTGCTTCCTCCATCAGGACTCAGAGAGGGACATTCCAGGGACTGTCATCTCTGGGAATATCCTCTACCTGCACTGCTTTCCCTTTCTGTACCAAAGCAAATTCCACAGGCCTGGAATAAGACATCCAGAGTATTTGCTGGACCAGCCCTCCAACTGCAGCAGTTGGGGAGAGACAAATACAACCCAGTCTGGAAAATAAGAGGCACTTGTCTGTTCTAGTAGAGGTATCAGGAGATTGCTTCTTCCTCTCTGTCTACCTGAAGGAAATTCTGTTAATTGCAGTACACCAAGCCAGATGTGGCTGAAGTGTCTCTTCCAGCCTCCAAACCAGCACCCTTGGAGCATTCAGGCCACCCTCCATTCAAAAGCACAACAGCTGCATTTGTATGGTGCTACATGGCTGTAACTTGTCCTAACTCCAGCTTGGCAAGACTGCATGATCTATCAAATCAGTTTGGGATCTGCCTGGACAGGGTACCCTGACTAGCAAACCAAAGGCATATCCATTGCCACAACTGACAGCTGCACCTGGGAGGCACCTAGCTGGGTACACCTCTACCTGTGGTAAGAGGTATGTGCTCTCACCCCATCACATTCAAAGCACCATCACAGCTAGCAGCAATATTCTATCTGTACAGTGACTTAGCTGGAGAAGCCAGCAAGCTGGCTGCTGTTCTTTCTGTAGCACTGCAATTCCCACAATTCTGGTACTCATTTCCTAAAAGATTCATCTGAAAACTCTTGCAACATACCAGAGAGGAAAAAAGTCAGAAAAACTCAGCAGCTTCAGAAAACCAAAGAAAAAAAAAAAAAAAGAGCCTGTAGCATCCATCATTTAAGAATGTGACAGTTTCCATGATACTCTATCTAGTCTCAATTATCAAATCTCAATGCCTTTAAGTGTATTCCATGTGACACTGACTGGGCTGGGTGCACAAGCTCAGATGTCAGCACACTGCTCAAGGCAGGCTAATTGCGAAGGAACACGGATGTGTCCTCAGAGATGCAGTTCACATAAAGCCTGAAAAAAGGTCATACCATCATATATCAGAAACACAATGGGGGTTTTATTTGCAACGTGTCAGCTGGGGAGACTCCAACCCATTCTGCTTCATGCACATCAGCAGTGACCTTGTGGGTTTTGGCAAATGGCTTAAGTTTGGGTTGTTTGGAACAAAATCATCAAGCAACAAACAGCAACAGCAGATGACTTTTTAGTTTTAATTAGATAGAGGACTAATGTTTTTAAAAGCAGCCTAATGTCAACTTTGAGTAACAAGACCACTGAACAGAAATTTCTTTACATTCTGTTAAATAATGGCAACAAAATGACTGATTAATTATGAAAACTACCTTTTAAAAGCCTTGTGGGTGTAGCACAGAAAGAGTGACTAATTTTCCATATCATTCAATATCTGTAATTTGGATTTAAAATGAGATGAAAACAGAAATTGCCAGACTGTCTGTAGCATCTTTATAAGGAAGGAGCAGCTAAGTGAAACCCTACCCTAAAATCCATTATGTTAAAGCACTTTATTCTATGCCTGAGCCATTGTCACCAATACTCTTGCACAATCTTCTTTGTTTCAAGACAACAGCCATTCAAGCCTAAGAAGTTAATGCTGTGATTCAACAAATCCACAGCTACTTTAAGAGACTGCCTGTCATTTCTGTACTTCAAAGGGAACTGCTTCAACAGATCCAAGCACGAAGTGATGACAGCAATGCCCTGTGCTCCAAAGTGACAACAGTGACAAGACTTCACCATGTAGCTGGGGCAAATTAAATAGATATTCTGTTGCAATATTTCATAGGCCTCCTCTTTCCTCTATTAATCATCAGCCTCATTGAAGGCTGAATCAAGACTGCCACCGATCTGCTTTAAGAGAGTCCTTCAGACCATTGTTCTCTTTACTTTGGCATTGTCAGAGGTTGTCATCACTACTTAAGACAGACTTACAGGAGAAAGAAGTCCATTTGGACCAGAGACACCAAGGAAATAGTATTCATGAACTTAGCAACTGCATTTATACACAAACAAACACATCCCCACTTGTTATACACTGCCCACGCACCTGGCACATGGTTAATTCCACAGTCTATTACGATTGCACCAGGCTTGATCCATTCCCCTTTTACCATTTCAGCTCTACCAGCTGCAACCACCAGGATGTCAGCTTTGCCAACCTATAAAAAAAATTTAAAAACAACAAAAAACTGTGTATCACAGTGGCAGGGATAAAATGCAGAGCTGCATGTGCAGCAAGTTGGATCAGCTTGAGCTGCAGTGAAACTGTGCTCACCCACTGCCATTGGAGGCATGGAAGGGCACTCTCAGCAGTTAAAGGCAGCTCGCCTGTTCCTTGGCAAGGACAAATTCCTGCAGCTAGAAATAATGGCCTATTTTCACACTCCTACCCCGAACTATCGCTAGTCAACACTTCACAACCTCCTCTGAACTCCTCCATGATTCCCAAGTGGATCATACAGGCTACATTTAGATAAAATTAAAGCCTTCTGAATATTCTTCTCTTCCTTCAAATATTCCTGCACATTCAGTGCTCGAAATATACCCAGCACTCATAAGACAGCAAGAACTCATTTTGTTCAGCCAAAAACAACCCCTGCACAGAACTAAGCAGTACTTCATTTGTGACAGCACTGTCTTGTGCTTTTCATGTCCAGGACTGCACAACACACAACTCCAGGGGAAGCTGACTGTATTTCAGCACTAATATTCATTCAGGGACTATTCAGTAAATTTGACAGATCCAGTCATGAAGCTGGTGTTAAAGATGCCGATTAAAGCTCGTTGTCAGTTCCTGCACTGCTTCATTAACATTTGCTTAGGAAGCTGCTATCCCTTGGATTTTTTTTTCCTTTAATCTTTGAGGGAGATAAACTATTTTTAAGATACCATTAAGTTTTAGCACTTCAATTTTTAATCAACCTAATGATGGTCTTGCTGAACAGCAACTTCATGACGTGAAGCATTGCGCTGTTTCTGATCTACTTTGTGAGTTATATTCAAACACTCCTACTCCCTTTTCAGCTTTAATACTTGCCTACAGAGCCTGGCAGTGCTGATGGCTCTACGAAATCCAAGTAGGTGGCAGCACAGCAAAACACTATTTCTGTCACTCTCACTGCTGAAGAGGAAAATGGTACCAAATCCCTGTCATAGAAAATCGACTGAAAAAAATAAAGCAACTGAGAAATCATTTGGCCTAACATTTCTCAGCCATTAGAGCAGAAGACCACCTGGTCTTTTTGATAAAAAAAAAAAATTAAAACAACAAAAACATATGCTGTTTTGCCAACCCCTACATGGAGATTAGGAAGGGACGATTAAATTCTCAGCACTTGCTCAAAGACAACAAAAATAATAATTTTATTGTTATAATTAAACCCCTCTAATTAAGTGCCAAAAATAATCAAGATCCTATTCCAGCGGAAGTATTTACACAACCACGCAATGAGCAGGACTGGGAAAGCAATTCAGATGAAAGACACCCCAGACCTAATGACTCACAGCAGCAGACTGTGCATGGAACAGCAGTGGCCTGGAACAAGTAACTACAGCCTGCCCTTACCTCCTCAGCCAGGGTGGAGGTCTTGGAATGGCACGTGGTGACTGTTGCATTATTCCAGAGCAGCAGGTCGTGCATGGGAGCACCCACGATCTTACTGCGACCGATCACCACAGCTCTCTTCCCTGCCACCTGGACACCTGCACCACAGAGAGTCAGGAGAGAGCAGAAAAGAGGTCACTGTGCAGCCTGGTACACACTGACTCTATCTGCTCTGGAGTCTTGGTCAGTTTAAATCTGGTCCTAGTACTTCAGAATTCTGCTCTTCTTTGTTGTGTGTGGTAGGGAATTGCAGCTCCATTTTAACCTAGTTCTTTTACTGTCTAAGACAGCAAAGATGAAATGTCTTATCTCAGCAAAAGTTGTGAAGCAGAGCCTTGCAACGCGTGTGATTTCTACACTTATTGAAGACTACTGCACTCATGAATAATGTATGGAAACCTCCTTACCTGTCTGCCTGATAAGTTCCATGCATCCCTTTGGCGTACACGGAATAAAGCAGTCTCCAAGGTCCCCTCTAGAGAGTTTCCCAGCATTGATGCTACTTAAGCTGTATTTTGAAAGAATAAAGGCCAAGTAAGATACCCAGCCTCATTGTTCAAGAGAAAATAAATAAAAAAGGTTTCTTTCTGGAGTAGCTGTCACACTCTCCAGGGGTGAAGCCAGTTTACCCATCCACGTCCTTCTCAGGTGCAACAGCATTGGTTATTTTTTCTGTGTTGATGGGTTTATCAGAGTCGAGTGGCAGCTGCACTATAAAGCCATGAACAGCTGGGTCTGCATTCAAAGAGGCAATGCACTTGAGCACCTACAACAGCAAACACCAAAAAACTAATGGCTGATGAACTGAAACATGACTTATGCAAGAGCAAAAAACATAATCCTATCTGGATTAAAAGATACAAACTTTATATTTAGTTTTTCCACCCAAAAGTATAAATCCCTTACATCTTTTATTTAAAAAAAAAGCTCCTAAAGTCTCTAAATTGTACATTGTGGTGTTTTAGTTTTCTTTAAAAAAACCACAAAAACACATCAGCAGGTTCCAATTATTTTTTCATTAGTTAGTATCAATAGGCAAGTAGTCCTTTTTATACAATGACAAGGTAAAGATATCTTCAGCACAACACTGAAGTTATGTATTTTTTCATCACTGGCTGTATTACTTACATCAGCTTCGGTTGCTGTGTTTGGCAATTTTATGTGATTGGCACTGATCCCAATCTGCAAATGAGAATAACAACAAATTATCTGATTTCTGAATTGACATCCAATTGATCTGGCTAATCTCTCTATCCAGCTAAATCACAGCTGCATTCTGTCACATTTCCCAAGACTATCTCCTGTTCCTGAGGCTCAAGTCCTACAATTTAGAAATACCATCAAAGATAGATTAGTGCTTTGCCTACTGAGTCTGTCTTTTAACTGTCCTATTCACCTTTTGACATGAACAACATCAGCTTTGCTTGACAGCACACTGCCTTAAAATACCAGCAGGAGTGCCAGGTATCACCTAGGGAAAAATGCACTCATCTGTGTTCCTGCCCTGTTGCAGCATGTAGTGTTCTACCTGTGACAAGCACAAAGCAACTGCAGGTACAAGGCATTCAGGGAAGATAAGGACAAGACCACGGGTCAGGAGAGACACAGCACTTCAGACAAATGTAATCTGTGATGATCACACAGAAAGTGGCACCAAGGCACACTGCTGTGACCACAGCACCCCACTTGGCTCTCAGGTTACGCACATACGTTACATTCTTGTAACTGACAACTCAGGCCAACACTGCTTTCTCCAATACTGCAAAAACTTAGACAAAAACTATTGACTTGCATCTGTTTTTTCATATTCAGATCTGACCAACTGTAGGAGGGTAAAAAGTAGTCCTAAAAGTCCAGGTATTACCTCAGCAGCAGCCTTCAGCTTCATGTTAATGTAGAGGTTTGAATCATCCCGATTTCCAACCTAAGGATGAAAAGACAATTGAATTACTGCACAGAATAGAGACCCACACACAGGCTGAGATGGGCTTAACCCTCAGCTTCCTTGGATCTACGTCAAGGAGACAGAGGTATTTCTGAATTAATGCAAAACACACTGATAGAGGATATAAACAGCTGGAGGTAACAGGAAAGTTCTTTCAAGTACAAGGCAGTTAAAGACAAGCTGTCTGATCTCCTGCACAAACTATTTGCACCTGTTGAAAAGCCTTAAAAACACAGTGGTCTCCAAAGCAGAAAATATTGCCTACCATCTGATCTGAGAAAGTTAAATCCTTAAGCTAATTAACATCATCAGCAGGTGCTGATAACATTCAATTATCTGATTAAGGCTTTCAGAACCCTTGGGCCTCTTTGATATCCAGGAATCTGAATTTTATGTACATGTGTGCTTTGATGGAGACATTTCTTCCACTGCTGTTTTGAACCTGGAGAATTTTCCTGCTAAACAAAAACCAAAACAAGGACAAAGTAGTGCACAAAGAGAAAGCACCAAGTGGAACAAATGCCTGCAGTTTTTGGCAGTACTGAGTGCTTACAGTACAAATGCATTTCAGGAGACCACTTGCATAATCCAGTATGTTTTGTTAAAGGTAATGCTCCTTTTAACCTTAAGAAAACAGGGGTCAAATAAGGAAAAGCTGATAAGCAAGCTCTTGAAATTCTGTTCCCTGGTACTTGGGAGCCATTCCTGGTTGTCACATAGACTACAAGCTGCAGGGGTGACCTGATCACCCAGAACACATTGGTTCTTCCTCCCTAGGCACAGATAAAGGGGCTGTCTCCCCTGTAAAGTCTGCTGGATTTAGGAAAAGGTTTTTTTCATACAGGGCAGAGAAGCAGGAGATGTCAGCAAACATATGTTTTGTGAAAAAGGAATTACTGACAACAGGACAAAAAAATAAAGATTAAGTGACTTATTCTTTGAGCTCAGAGGACACCAGATGCCTCCCAAGAACAGAGCACATAATGTATGATGTGCTACAAATAAGAAACAGCTCTTTGTCTTGGCTTCACTGAAAAACAGACAGCTGCAAATATCAATATTAGGAGATGAACTCCAAGCCCAGATTGTTTGACAGCTTACAAAAGTGTCAGACAGCCAAAGAGCAAACAGGTTGTAAAGGACTCTGAGACAATTCAGGACTCAATACAAAGCCCACCAGGAAAACAATCCCATAGTGCCACAAGGCAGCAATTTTTGAACATAGTTTATGAGGTCAACAGTTCAGCAGTTTTCATCAAAGCACTACCAAATTTTTAGACCCTCCTTCTAAGCATCTGCAGATAAAGCTTCTGTAGAGACAATCTACTTAAAGCTAATGAAAAGGAAAACCAGAAAGAAAACCCAAAACAAAACACAAGCACAAATTTGTTCCTGGCATCAAAGAGAAGCACAGCCTTTGTGTGCTATGGTGGTATTAACACTGGAATCTACAGACAGGCACTCTGCAGGAGCTCAAAATAGTGAATAAGGACAAAAATCACTTCTCTAAGCAGCCACTGACATTCCCTCAATCCTTTGTGGACACACAGGTCCTTCCTGTAGCATGACATTTGCTACTGCTAGTCATCTTCTGACCTAAGCAGAGTTTCCATTTTTTTTATAGCTGCAAAGGAAAAAAAAAAATTATGCTAACCACAGGTCAAACCCCTGTACTTGTCAGTTGCTTTTTACCTCTGCAAGCCCTTCTGTGTAGACTCTAACACTTGCTCACTTCTGAGGGTTATCCAATTCAGCAAAAGGATGTTGTTCCATCCCTTGTACTCAAAGTCATCTTGGTCAAAGGTAGTTTTAGTTGTGTTTGGGTTCCCTCCCATCCTCTACCCCTCTTTTCTCTCCATGTTTTGACATAACAGCAGACCAGATCACTTAATAAACATCCCATTTGGAGGATTTCTGGTACAAACACATCTCTGAAAGCTGCTAAACTTCAGGGCTCACTCAAGTGCAGAGATTTGGAATGGAGTCTACAAGCACTGCTTGCTCTTAAAAGGCAAACATCTTGATTTCACCATTTCACAAACACAACACTCCAACAGACAACAGGGTCTGAAGAAAGAAATAAACGAACTTAAAAACTCCCAAAAAATGTTGGGCTCTGATACTTGGCAAAAAGACATAACAGGACTGTGTCACCATCTCACAGAGAACACTGTTCCTAATAAAATGCTACCAACTACAAGGCAGCTTTGATGAAGCTCATCAGCTGTGTCCTTACCACTGCAAAGCAACTCGTATTTTCTGTAGCTGTCATTAAAGAAAACAATACCTGTAAAATGGCAAGTCCTGGTCTGAATCCTGGAAATTTCTCAGTCATCTCAATAACTTGCTGCTTTAGTCTCTCTCTCACTTGTCTGAAAAGGGGGAAAAAAGAAAACAAATACAAGGTAGAAATTAATCACAGGGCTGAATTCTGATACAGTCAGGAGTTGTAAAAGTGACAGATGGGCCGACTGGCAAACATGTACTTATGCCTTGAGTACACAGCTCCCAGCAATCTTCAAATAAGACTGATGTCCACAAATCACTGAGACACTCTGGAGCCAGGTTCATTCAAATTTATTTAAATAACTTTATTTTTTTGAAGTCCATATTGTGCTTCTTCAGTCTCTCATACGATACAAGGGTAAAAAAAAGGGTTCAAAATTTGGCATGGAAACTCTCGGGATTTCAAACTCCTTTCTCAAAAGGAAATTCTCTTTCCACCTATGCTGTACTAAAATTACCTGAATCCCAGAGGCACCAGTTGTCACTGTTACAAAAGCTGTCCTGGTAAAGGATTATGAATCTACAATGATAAAATTCTGGGAAATGACTAAACAAGCAGGAGTTACCCAAAGATAAAGCAGGGAGGAGAATGGGAGGTGGAAAGAGGTGAGGAAAAGTCGCCAAACCCTGGTACACAGCTCAGGTGAACTCTTCAGTAAAGGCAGGTTTAAGGATACAATTGTAAAAACCCACAACTTTGAAACAGAGCACTGATTGGTTGTTCTAGTTCAGATGTGAACTCACACCCAGTTTATCATGGAACGTTTTAATAACGAGTACCCAGCACTGAAATTAGCCACAGACAGCTCAAAGTCACTGTTATCACCTCTCCCCAGCCTTGCACTCCCCTCCACTTTCCCAACCACTCTCTGGCCCCACAGGCATAATCCTGCACCAGGGAAGGTGGAGGCCCAACTGCTCCATCTCCTCACCAGAGGCGGTCAGGATTCTGAAAGAACTGACCAGTTCTGTCCATCTCAAGGGCTCATGGCACTGGAAAGAGCCTATGGCACAACACTGTGCCAAATGTAAGAGACATTCAGAAGCAAAAGCCAGGTAAGCAAAACCTCACAGGACATGAGAGGCTTGACAGGTCTGTGCTCCATGTGAACTCCATCCTGTGTCCCATCCCCATTCTCTGAGATGAGAAGGTGCTACCACCACACTCAGCAAATCTACCCTGTACCAAACAGCCTTTTGTTTAAAACACAGGTCACCTTGTGCTCATTTACCCTCAGATCAGTATCTCCAGATCTGCTACTTCCCAGGCAGGACCAGACCTCCCAGACTGGAGCAGGTGCTGCTGGTGCCAGCTCATTAAAAATGTGAAAGGCAAGGGTGCAGGGACAGGGTAGGTAGCTGATGCCAGCTGGGAGGCTGTGATTCCTGCATAGAGGGAAACTCCAGGAAAACAAACAGCCAGTGAGGCAACTCTACCCTGCAACTATGAGCTCCAAATTAGGCCTGCCAGAGGCAGGAAGACAGGGAAATGGGAGCAGCACACAGCTCTCTCAACCCAGCAGCACTGATCCCAAGGGACAGCTGCAGCTGGCCCAGCTAGAAGCTGTCCTAAGGCTGTTTGAAGTCTCATCTCAGAGGGAGTCACAGCCTCCAGCTACATCCCAAATCACACATCTCTCCTGCTGCATCCTGAATCGCGTGGTCAGAGCTCAGCCGTACCTGAGGAGTGGGTTCAGAATATTTATAGGTGTTTGCATCTGGCCAAGTGGTTCAAAGTCTCTTAACAAGCTTCAGTGGAAGCAACTGTTTTCAGCCTTATTTAAGAAACCGTAGTTCTGAGCCTTCCTTCGGCTGTCACCTCTGTAGAACACTTGACACCAAGACCAGCTGATGAGTTCAGAAAACAGTCTCATAGCAAACCTTATCCCAGCAATTCTTTGTGCTTAAGTGACAAAAATCCATCTGCTGGGTAGCAAAATCCCCAACTGCCTCTCCTTACACTCCAGCTGTAAGCCCCTAGGGAGGCACCTGAGCTGGCTCATGAGCAGCCTCTAACAACACAACAATCTCAAGGAGCATCAGAAACCCCCTGTACATGGCCAGCGAGCGGGGGCTGTGGAAAACTCCCCAAGGGAACCATTTCTGAGGTCTCTCATGTTCCAGTAAGGAAAGGGCAGCACTGCTTTGTGTCCAGCAAACAAAAAGAAATGCAAACAAACATGAAAGATTAGAAAGGGCCCCAGGTTTAGGCATTACTTTTATTGCAGTCTTCTCAGCTTAAGAGAAACGAGCCCACCCAACTTCCTCTGTGAAGCAGGGCTGTGGTGTACTTTCACCCCCAGCAGCCACAACTGTTCACACATTACATTGCTGTCATCTTCTGTAATTAGGCACTAGGTCACCTCCCCTTCAGCTCCTGAAGAGGCAACACACACAAACATACAAACGTGGTGCTGTTGGTGCAATTTTCTTTAGTAGCCTGGAATCAAGAAATCACTTGTTAGACAGCCACCTAGCGTTGGGTACCACTGCTCTCCAGTGCTCACAAAAACCACAGGGGCAAAAGTTTAAGAGAAAATTCAAGAAAAAAAAGAAGAAATCATTGTTTTTCTCCATAGACTTACAAAAGCCATAAAAATAATCTTTGCAAACCAGCAGCTATTTAGTTATACAGTCTGCAAAATTCTACTGTGGACCTCAGGCCTTCCCAAAGATAAAAAGTTCGTATTGATAAATCAACACCACTTTTTACTAGCTGTATGAAAATTCTTTTAAGTCTTCAAACAGAAAATTTGCAATTCTATGTGTCTGCTTCCCCAAAAGCCTTCTCTCTGACTCTAAGCCCCCTCCTGTGCCCACATGCTCTTCCACAAATAAATTCATGCAGCAAACAAAAGTCCAGGGTCCACACAGGTTAAGGACAGCACATAAGCATACAATGCAACAGCCAGCTCCAAAGATTAAAGAACTTGTTAGCATTTCTTTCTGTAGACTGTAACAGAATTTAAGTTTATTAAATGAATAAAACAAAGGACAAACCACACTCCTTTAGCTCTGCTGGAAATGGAGAGAACATGGCTCCTGTGTAAGCAGAACCCCACACCCTCCTGTGGGATTATGGACTCTGCTCAGCTGGTGAGGACACACAGCACCATACTGAAGATGACCCCAGGCTGTGTTTCTGTCCCTTCTGTAACAGGCTCAAGGCTCTATGCAAATAGTGCCAAACACAGGACCTGGCAAACACCTCCTCGAAGACAGTGATGCTCCAGAAGAAGCCTGTCCCCAGAGGGGAGGCTTTGGCTTTACTGCCTGGATCACAGATTCCCCAAGGGCTTCACAAACATGCAGCAGAAATGCTCCTGCTGCAGCCCTGCAGAAACAGCTGCATGAAGCTGAGGGTCCTCCCCAGGTCCTGCACCGTCCTGGTCAGAGCTGCTGTCCCTGCAGCCATTCCTCCTTGCAGCACTACCACTGCTCACCTCCTGTTGCTCCCATGACCAACACCATAATGTGGGAAAAACAAGCTTTCCCATCTCCAAACCACCACAGTACCACATCCTAGCTCAGGACAACTGCCTTATCTTAAAATGCTGTGAGGGGACTGCAAAGAATGTCACAGATCATCCCACTTGCACCCAAAGGAGGCACAGAGGAATCTCTCCTGAGGAAAGTCACAGGTTGGCTCAGTGAGTGGCACTGGGATAGGAAATACCTTGGGAAAGACCATCTGAACACCGCTGGCAATTCAACAGATGGCTCCAGTTGCAGGAAGACATCATTTAGAGCTGGAATGAGTTCACATGTTCCCACCCTCTTGTCTCATGCTCCACCACTGCATGCTCCTGGCACACTCTCATTATCTCCTAGGAAAATGCCTGCTACTTTCTACCACTTCCACACTCACAAGGTTTTTGAACCACCTTTTTGGTTGTGTCAGCACAAATACATGCATGAGCTCTCTTCAGACCAAGTAAATACATGAAGACATTTCTGCTTTTTTGGATGCTTTTTCATCATATCCAGAATTTCAGTCCAAGGTGGGTCTGAGAGACAGGCAGCAATTGAGGCACTTTGCAAATGTAGATGACTGACAACAGAACAACAGAGTTTAACACAAAGCTCAGTCTTTAAAACTTAGATGAGTTTGCCCCAAACATCAGTTCTGATACCACATTCCCATGCTGTAACATGCATGCAGGCCTGCTTCCCAAAATGAATACTGCATATAATACTCTACTATCAGTGATTTAATCACAGGAAAACACAAGAGCAATAGGTAAGGACTCAATCCACCTTTGGACTGAGTGGCTGCAAGCACTCCAGACAATACTCTAGGCCCTATCTACAAAGGTTTGCCTTCTGAAGAAATTATATTGAGACTTTACCCATTCCACAAAGGGGGACACAGCAGTCCCCACATGTTCTTTGCCTTCCCTGCAAGCTGGTGCTGATGTGCACAGATCTGTGGCTCTGTTGTCCAGCAGACAATGTTTTCTTCTCTCTTATCAACTCTTTCGAGCAGGGTCCCATTTTTTTAAACTGTGTCTGCACAGCACTGAACACAAGGGTTCTTGCTCGTATTTGGGGCCACCAATAGCACTGGTAGTTCACTTTAACTCAGCCCATCCACAGTGTGGGACCCTTCAGGGCAAGCCTGAAACATTGTGGGTAGGATCTGGTAAAAGAAAGCTCAGAGATCAGGGGATTTTTTCCACTTCAGACTAGATTTACCTGGAATTACAATAGGAACCCAAAAAAAAAAAAAAAAAAAAAAAAAAAAAAAAAAAAAAAAAAAAAAAGGCCAAGGAGTTGCTTACTGCACTGTTACCTCCAGTTGTAAGTTCAGCCTGATCACTCCAAACCCAAAGCACTACCTGGCCCATCCCTAGGGGCTATGAGGAGTGCTAAGTCTTCCCTGCCATCACGACTCATCAGCCACTCTTCCAGAGCAGAAATGTTGGTCCACTCCTGGTCCTACCAACCAGTTTGGGCCTAGCCAGAGGTTTCCACACCTGGGCTCTTTCAGATGGTAAAGCCTGAACACACAGCTCAGTGCAGGGCACATAAACTGTAAAGAAGAGCCACTATCATGTTTTGCTCTGATTATCTCTTTAGACACAGAAACAGAGATTGCTTTTTCTTCTGGGAATACCAGCAATAAAAGGTGGAGAATATTGTATTTTTATTACCCTCAACCCACCATATCCTGCATACTTAAAGCATTGCTCTTCTTCCTCCCATTAGTCATTTGTTTACTGTACTGTTATACAATAACTCATCTTTCATAACTCATTTGCCAATGAGGCAAATTTAATTTGTAGCAAAATTTAAGGCAGAATTACTGAACAGCCACTCGGAGTAGAGGAAAGCCATCCTGAGGTAATCAGCCTACTCAGACTGATGCAGAACCCATCCAATATTTAATATATTTCACAGACTGTGCAGGCTTCGTGTTTGTACTGACAGAAGCAGACTAGATGCATTTTGATGTTGATACATTAACATCAACACCAAAATCCCACAGAGAAAAGAATGCCTGCCATGTTCTCCTTCCCATGCCCAGCCTAAACACATTTTCCATCCTCACAGGTAATACCCAAAGCCACTGAAAATATCAATTTTCCTTTGTACCTCTTCTGAGCCTTCCAAAGGTGTGAACTAGCTTTATCACTTCATCGAGTTTTCCATATTTATAGAGGCAAGGAAACTCTCTCAAAGTATTTATTCTCTTTATATGTCTCACAAGAATAAGTATCTACCTGATTTTTGTTTAAATAGCTGGCATGATTGTGAATTAGGTATTTTTTCATCTATTTTGAGGAAGGAGTGCTTGGTGGCTGGAGGAGAAAGTTCACAATACTTATGAGCTTTGATTTAAAACACACACAGAAACCCAGCATTACATAGCTGAACACTACCTGTTTGCTTCAACTCATTTGTCAATATTTGACTAACTTACAAATAAACCTTTTTCTTGATTAAAGGGTAAAGTAACAAAATCCACCCCCTACAAGACAATAACTGAAAACGTTTTGCAGTTGATGCACAGTCAGGGACATTCCCTTTCTACAACAGGCAGCTCAGTTGTAAATTCCTAGAAAAACCACATGCGTATCACTCCTGCTGCTGCCAGACTCTTGGCCTGGAGGTGAACTCTGGACAGTGAAAATCCCGTGGACCAGCACTTCTCCAGGGGTCTGGAAGAAAGGGACAGCTATCTCCAGGGCGGACAGCCCAATTCCTCATGACTCCAAGTACTCCAGCAGAAAAAGGCAGAACTACCTAGGGCCCATAGGGAGCAGGTGATGCTTTTGCTATACTGAACATAAATACAGCACAAATAAAGGAACTGAAGGACAGCTGAGCAACTGCAATTATTTTTCCATTTTGTGGTGTCTTCAGGTCAAGATTTGATGACTCTGGAAGTCAGACTTCAGCCAAACACCTTGAGAGGTGTGCTGGAAGTTAACCAAACCTTTCTCCTGCATGTGCCTATTAAAAGCTCATGCCTCTTCCCAAGTATTTGCACATCATGAATGTCCTCTGAGAACTGGTAGTTTATAGCTGCTTCTATAGTACAGAAAACAAACAGAAATAAAACATTTCATCCCTTTATCTTTAAAATTAAGTTAGTAATGCAACATGCCGTGCCAAGGAAGCTAGAAGTTTTAATGTGAATTATCACTGTACCCAAACTAGCATCTTTCCAGGACCTATTGCACTTCAGGGTGACTTTCTCTGACAGGAAAGAAACCTACAACAGGCAAATCATGAAGTCCCACCAGCAGCAAGCACAGGCATTACAGTGCCAAAAGCATCAGGTGGAATGAAGCATATAAGATTGAGAGATTGCAATACAGGTGGTACTGGCTCCAAAATTACCAGGTAAAAAATATGCAAGCAGCCTTTCCTCATGGATATTCAAATTCAAGGCACATCAGGCCTACTTTTCAGAACTGCTCCACTGCTGGTTAGATGTAGCTGTGTCATACACAGCAATACCTAAGAGGAGGACTAACTGCTTTGCTGAGATTACTTTATACCTTTTCAAATGTAACCTTTCTGTCTGAATTCCCTAATTATATCGACAGGGGATACCAAATGAACCTACCTAACTGGACCCTGTTTCCACAGAACATAACAGAACCACTACACTGCATTTCCCCCAGGATTAGGGAAATTTATTTGGCTTTCTTACCAAATGTGTATGTTGAGTGGCAGCAGGAAAAACAAGAAAGGTGTTTTTTTTAAAAGACACAATGCAGGCTCACGTAAACCCAGGGCTTGCCAGCTAAGAAAACGCTGAAAAGTACAAGAATACTTTTGCCTTCAAGGTCTCCCAAATCTTTTAAATTGCTTTGGCAGGACACTTGTGAACGCTCAGCTATGCGTGATCCAATTTGTGGATTAACTTATTTTGCTTTAAAGAGGAACAGTCAATGCTTGTAGAGTATGAAAACAGAGCCCATACCCAAAGCTCATGTTCCCAACTCCTGCTCATAAAGCATCCCAACAGCCCAGCTTGCACGCATGGAAGCTGAAGGTCAGCCGGTGGCTTCACACCTGCCTGGGCTCTCATTTATTTCATCGATGCCGAGTGGTCACCAGGTGCGTCCCGGGGCTGCCAAAGAGACCCCACCAGACGCACCGCTGGTTTCTGGGGAGCACTGACAGCACTTTGCACTCTCCTTAAGACCTTTAATACCGTACTTCGTCCAACAACTCCCAGTTTACAGCCAGGAAGAGGCGAGCTTTGGCTGCAACGTAGTGAAAAAGCTTTAGGGTGTCTCCAAACCTGCTTCGTGCACAGAGCCAGAGCAAAAGCCTCCCCCAGCCCCATCCCGCTGCCGGTACACCCGGGGGCCGCCGAGGCACCTCTCAGCTCCGCGGCCACACCGAAGGGCAAATCCCCGCGGCTCCCGGACTGTCCCGCCCGAGGGAGCCCGGCCGTGCTGCGGGCAGGGCGGGCGGGCGGCCCCGCTACGTACCCGGAGACAATCTTGCCGCTGAGGATCTCGGCGGGGGCCATGGCGGGGGCCGGAGGGCGGGCGAGCAGCGGGCCTGCTGAGGCGAGCCTGGCGGGACTCCCGGGCCGTCTGCGGTTCGCGCCGCTCCCGCGGCCGCCCCACTCCCTCCCCACGTGGCCCCGAACTTCCCGCGGCCCCGACCCCGGCCCCGCCGCGCAAGCGCTGCCCCCGTCCCGCCCCTCCGCGGCTCCGCGCCCCGCCCGCGGCCCGGCTGCCCGCGGGGGAGCGCGGCCCAGGGCCGCGGCGAAATGGCCGCCGGAGCGGCCTCCGAGGCGGCGCTGCCGGGCGTGCCCGGCCCCCGCTCCGCGCAGAGCGGGGCCGGCGGGAGGGAGAGGGCAGCCCCGGAGGGTGCTGAACGTTTCAGCTGAGCTGGGCTGTGCGCAGCTAATAAGTAGGAAAATCCCTCATCGATGTAAGAATAATCTGTGTTCCTTGTCCCGTGGTTCTCATGCCAAGAGTAGAAGTTAAGAGCAGGATAACAGATTCACAGAATGGTTTGGGTTGGAAGGGAATGAAAAGATCATCTAGTTTCACCCCCCAGCCATGGGCACCTTCCACCAGACCGGGCTGCTCCAAGCCCTGCCCAACCTGGCCTTGAACGCTGCCAGGGACGGGGCAGCCTCAGCTGCTCTGGGCAACCTGTGCCAGGGCCTCGCCACCCTCACAGTAAAGAATTTCTTCCCAATATCTAAATCTGCCCACTTTTTGGTTTGAAGCCACCCCCCTTGTCCTATTGCTACATGCCCTTGTAAAGCATCCCTCATTTGCATAAAAATAAGTAATTTTCGTTTTCAGGATTTCAGCACATTTGTCTAACATAGAGTCACCAAACCAGTGGCTGACCAGAAAGAGGGCAATGAAAAGAATGTTGGGATTGTGGCCTGAATTCATAAGAGTTTTCAAGAGTGAGAAACAGGTTCCTAATGGTGGCCTCCGAGGGATGTATTTGCACTAAATAATCCCATTAGAACTGGTAAAGGTGGTAGTTTCCTGTCAGATCCATGCAATTGTCCACATATACTGTTGTTTGCATAACCAATGCTTTTCCTTACTCTGCAGACCAGTGCACGTGTTTTAGGACCTTTCTTAGAGAGTTGGTTGTCAGTGGTTTTCTCACACATATGGCAAATGAGTGATTAGCATCCAGCCAGAGCTGGGGATGGAAAAAGCAGTTGAATATCACTGAGACAGACTTGCCCAGGCAAGATAATGCTGTGACCTAGAGAACTGTTGAGGAACTCATCAGTGTTCCCTGCTAATGTCTACCACATGGTCAGAGAACACAGGAAACTGGTGACAAAGAGTTCTGGAGCAGAGAACTGGCCGATGGGGATTGCTGCTGGGCTGACCCCACAGTATTAGATTGCTTTTGGGGAGTAGTAGCATATTCCTGTGCCTCCAGTAAATCTGTGCTCTTACTGTTTTGGGATTTAGCAACATCTGCCACATGTTGGCAGTACAGCAAAGAAATGGGATAATCTCACTGCAAATCATCAAGCTGTGGAGAATCAGGACTCAGTGCTAGAACAGCAGTGTTCCTGCTGAGAATTTGAGGCTTAAATGGCCTGTGTGAAGTGCTTTCACGTAGACTCTTGCTTTACATAGAATGCATAGGTTTGGAAAAACAAAGTATCTGTTCCAAAGAGTTTCCTGAGAAAACTTTCAATCCTGCTACTCCATAACGTAATCAGCTCACAAAGGGGATTTTGAGAAATGCAGGTCTTGCAGCTTCCACCTAGGGCACAGAACTGCAAGGATAGAAATATACAGGCCCTTCTGTTTCCGAAGGTCAGAGGCTTTAAGGTTGCTTCTTTGGCATTCTAGGAGGAGAATATAAACCATATATAGCTCAAAACTCATTTGAGTTAAGTTATCTTTGTGTTTCCTTTAATACACTAAAAAGTGACATCTTTTCTGCTTTTTCCTGCTTTTTTTTTTTTCCTTGAGGGTAGAGATTGCTACCTTGGGTGACTAAATTAGCTTAAGTTAACAGCATGTTCTAATTGTAGGATAAAAGGTCAGATATTTCTCTGTAGGAGTGACTTGCAAAAGAGAGAAAACATTGTAGTTTGAGGCTTTTATATGTTAAATAAGAAAAAACATAGAAATAAGTACAAAGAGATATAAGAAACTTCTTTTCCCCCTTTATTTTTCTTCCTGTATTTCCTGGAATGCAGCAACAGGCACTTGCAGTATTATACAGTCAAAAAATAAGATAATGCAATTGGTCAGGAGGAGTGATTTTTTTAGGCTGCTTAAAATTCTGTGCCTTAGTTGTTTCTTCTGTTGCCTTTATCTGAGGCCTGAACGAACTCTTGGAGGACAAAATGACCCAGTGTTAAGGAAAAAAAAACCCTACAAAACATGAATTCCTTCAGCTAAGGACTGGATAAGCTCACAAAAACAACTTTTGTCAAAAATAGACTTAACACTCAGGATTACAATGTAAAAATATCAGATAGGGAAAGAAAAAAAAAAAAAAGGCCTTTTGTTCAAAATATTCAAGTGACCTTACTTGCAGAGTGAGCAGAAAACATTGTTGCCATCAGGAGATGGAGATTTCCACCCAGAGCTGCTAATTTGCACGATTTACATGTGTGAGAGCAATAAACCTCCCTTCTTGCTTTTCTTAATGCCCCAGCTTTTGAATAAAACATACGCCATGATGACAGAGAAAACTTTGAATATTACCTAAATTTATTGCAGGAAAGGAAATAAGAATACTTCCAAACAACAACTTCTATCACTTCTTTAGTTTTGATCCAGATCCTAGATTTTGGTAAGGGACAGACTCATGAATTTTAAATATCCTTATGCCAGAAAATGAGACTAACCTTCTTTTGTCAGAGCAGGAAATCCTTTTGTATTTCTAACTTGTCTAATGGGGCAATCAAGATGGGATTTTTCCTCAGAAGTTGTGCACATCATGTCTCTAAGTAAGAACATGTTCTTTAACATTTATTCTTAATTTTCATCCTGATATCAAAATGCTGGAAAAGGAGGGGGAAAGAAACAGAAAAGGGATTGTGTGATGAGAAATGGCTGAGCAGACATTTCTGCCCATCTCAGAGCCATATCCAGCCCTGAAATGCAGTAAAAAAGTTAAAGTTCCTATTCATGTATGGGAACTCTGAGAGAAACACAGTGCAAAGGAGATAAACATTGTGAAAATGTTTACAAAGTTGACAGCAAAAAGCAATGTTTTATGCATTCAGTATCAAAGCAGGCTTACTACTTAATGGTTGTTAGGATAGGGATAAGAACAGTTACTTTGGGATAGGTTGAAGCCTCAGTGTAAGAGAGTTCTCTCTGCTCTGAGTGTTGGTCCAGCACAGTCGTTCTCCCTCCCTCACCTCCCTGCCAGGATCCCTGGGTTTGATTTGGCAACTCCTGCAGTGTGCCTGTTTACCTTTGCATCCACCCCCTCTTACCCAACGCGTCAAGTTATGCAGCTTGCTCTTTTAAAAAGCCCTGAGGGCTGCAAAATACATGCCAGAAAGACTTTAAATGTTATTGGTGAGCTAACAGCTGTGCCTCTGATGACACAGGGCCCCAGAACCTGTCATAAGAAACTGATCCCAAGCCATCAAAGTGAGGAAGAACGTTAAGCTTTGCTTTACCCATTAGGTGGGATGGCTAGAATAGGACATTGTCTCTAGTAAAGGGGAGGAACAGACAAGTTAGGTTTGTTTTATAAACCATGGTAAGAAAAAGGATGTTGAGAAAACCTGTTTTCATGAGCATGCCAGAAAACCAGTATTAGACTTTGATACTCAAATGTTGATGGGGAACTTTTTGTGCTTAAAGGTGCCCCACTGAACAATGAATGAATTACCCAAGAATGTACCTTTATCTACCATGATGAGGGACACAACTTTGTCACGGGGCAACAGTGACACATTTGAACACATGCTATTGGTCCACTCTCCCTTTGATCAGAGCATGACTGAACTTTGACTGTAAGGCTTGAGACTGATCTCAATGTATGCTCTTTGGAACAGCCTTTATGGCTAAGCTGTGTTAATGAAATAGTAGATGGCTTGAGCTATGATTTGTTCCATCATAAAGTGTTTCCCAAGTGTAGTTGTCTCCTATTCTGTAGCCATATAATGTGTTCCATCACTGAAATAAGAAGGTGGTGGAGACAGCTGTTGGACAGTCACTATGGAAGTTGCTCTCCTGGGTTAGGATGGTGTTTCCTCTCTGGCTTCCTCATGGGTCCAGTCTGATGGCTGAACCAGCAGAACAGACACTTGGAGTGCTCTTTGTCTATTTCAGTGCAAAGGCAGACAAATTAACCAAGCACTTCCAAGCACAGATTTAACTCCAACAAATTGGAGTTAAAACCTGTGAAGGGTACTTTCATCGTAGGTATTTCTGGCAGGAAGGCAAAGCTGGTTGTGCCCCACAAAGTTGCAGTAACAAACAGACCTCTCAAATGCTTTCCTGACCCCTGTCTCCAGTTTGCTGATAACTTGCCTATCATGCAGGGGTTTTGTATTGACCATTGTTTATCTGTCACTCTAAAGACAGCAGTAACAGTTCAGATTATCTCTGAATTTCCACTTGTGTTACTATGCCAATGACACTAATTTGTATGTAGTTGAGTGAATTTTCCACTGGCTCTTTTGCTTGTTCTTCCAGCTAGCTTCCTTTAGCTACATCATCTTACCTTCACACAGAAATCCAGCAGTTCCCATTGACCTCCTAGGGATCCTGCAAAAGGCCTTGGTAACAGTTTAAAGAATTTTGTGTCACACTTGATTCCACTGAGAACAGTGCCAGAGTTCTTGATAAATGTGGGCCCTAGGTTATCCCAATTCTTTGATAGCAAGAGAGAATTCAGATCAAAGAGACCATTTTCTAAGTACAGCTCTACAGCATGTTGGGGCACTCTGTGCAGTAAGTAAAAGCCAAATTCACTGTCCCAACCTGCCTGTGAGTCGTGTATTACCACATTTTTCAGATAAGGTAGCTGAGAAAGAAGGGAATATTGATTGCCTAAAGCAGAATACAAACTGAAGCAATGGAGCTGTGATTAACTACCTTGACATTTCCATCTCCTCCTAATTCTCTTTGGCTAAAAATTTTTAATTAACAGTGTGTGGCTACAGAGGACTTCTCCCTTCTTTTGCTTAAGAGCTGAGTGATTTGTCTGGTAGTTACACCAAGAACTGCTCCATTAATAAATGGGGCAGACCTGGTGAGGCACATTGTCCAGAGACACATGGCTAATGTTTGCCCTGAAGCTGTGGAGTGTGTCCCTTCCCTTGTGCTCAGATGCATCAGGGAAGAAAAGCAGTGATTGCAGTGTTTTAATATCACAAGTCAGCAGAGCTCTAGGGCCTGTACTGCACATCTCTGGGAGAAAGATTTCTCAAAAGAACAGCAAGGCTTGCTCATGTCTGCTGCTGTGAGCTCTCTCTGAGCTTCCTGATTCATAAACCAGCTGGAGATCTCATTAGAAAGTCTGTGCCATGAAATGGTCCATCCTTTGCTCCTGTCTCCAAGGCCTTTACATAATCCAGCAAGGAAGTGGATATGTCAGCCGTAGCTGGCAAGAAGCACAATAAAGACCTTTCTGGTCCTCTCTGTTGTTTTGAAGCTTTGTATTTTGACATCTGTAGCCTGAGCACCCTGGTGCAGGTGCTTGTATATGTAGTAATTCTGTTCTGGAGCCCCAGTGTTTTGCAGATAAAAATGTGATGAGCCTGTGCTCCAAACTGCTCCTGAGATAGAGACAGTGGCTGGTGCTGCCTGGGCCACGGGAAGATTCCACTTGCAGTGGAATGGAAATATAGTGAGCTCAGCAGGGAGAAGTCTGCTTGTCCTGTGACTGTCAGTGACTTCTGTTATCACAGGTGATGCAACAACATCTGTGGTACAATGATACAAACGTCATAATGTAGGTGCTTAACCCCGTGGAGAAAAAAAGCTAACAAACAGTAACAGTAGCTGCCAGCCAAGGCAAATAAAACTTGGAAGAAGGAAAGTTGCTTAGGATTTTTTAAAACTTTTATAAATTTCTATTCTTGTTAAATAGCTCTGAAGAAGAATTAGTCATCTTTTTTTAAATAGTGAGAAACATTTTGGTTATACCACAAGTTCAAAGTAAATGCTCCTGACACAACAAGAGCAGGAATCAGTGCTTCTTTCCTGGAGAAATATGATTTTTACAGAGAACTTCTTTAATTTTACTGTGTGAGGTCTAATGGGGTTATATGTCAGGTATGTCCATAGGCTATTCCCTGTGGCCTGAGCCCTCTGAAAGTCGAGAGGCCAGCTGAAAGCAATCACTTCAAATGTGGTTTTAGACTTCCTGTATATGTCCCTGACTGCACAGGTGTGGCAGATACTGCATTTGGTAATGGTGAAGATTAGCACAAGCTGAAAATCTGCACAGATCAGAAAGGACATTTTAAGCTATGTAACAAATGTCACAAGCTCACTCTCTCTGTGTTTTTACACAAAACACCAACAGCTGTGTTTAAACAATCCTGAAGGACTCTTGCTAAAAGGCAGTGCTGTCTTTTCCAGTTCTGAGGTAGTGATGGATATGAACTGAACCTTTCCCCACCCTCTCATGACAAGTGGCAGTGACAGCACTTGCTGAACACATGCAGACAATGGCAGTATTCCCAGCAAAGCACATGCTCCCCTGAGCTTCAGGAGTGGAACTGGCTGGGCCAGACAGCATTTTGCCCAAGGCCTTTCCATGCTCCCAATTCTACTTGGAGGGAGCCAGTTATTTATAGAAAGCAGTGTTAGACTGAATTCAACTGCCTGTGATTTAAGCACAACCTGCCATTGAAGCCTGCATTATGAATATTTATAGTTTCCATTAGCTTGAACAAGAACTTTGTGGATCTAACTGTTTATTTTGCCATTTGCCCTAGTACCAAAACCATTTGTGGAATTAATCTGGTAAAATCGAAAATGTCAAAAGGCAAAACAGCTTCCCAATGTCTGGTGTGAGATCTTTAGACTGAGAATTGACAATAGAGTGTTTTTTCTTGCCAGGTGACCTTTGGGTTTTTTTTGCCAGGTGCTTTGATTTTCTCCTCAGAACCCCTCCTATAGCTGTAAGAAGAAAATAGGTTACACACTTTTCTACCAGAGTATTTCAGTACTGCGTTTACACTCCAACATGTAATAAATATGCTCCACTGTACACTGAGTTTGGTGACCACATGGCCCTTGCATGCCAGAACCTGAGAGACTGGACCCGAGGTAGGTGCTCAGTAAATTGTGCAGCTAGAGCTGTTACTCAGATGTTTGACACAAAGGGGAGCTCTGGTAACAGAGAAGAGAAACTTGCCCTGCATCATCCGCGGACGCTGAACGGGAAAGGATGGTGTAAGGCTGCTCCCAGCATTAGTCTGGTCCTACGGCTTTATTTGCAAAACCTAAGTGTATTTATCTCATTTGCTAATAAAGAGCTCTTTTTGTGCAGACAGCTAAAGCCTCTACAGCTGGTGAGATAATCGCCTGTGTCTGTGTGCTACGGAGCTCCTGCCTGTCTGGCTGAAGACAAAAGATTTCTTTTTGTCTTTCTCATCTTTTAGGTTTCAGCCCCAGTTCTGCTCACTACGAGTTAGTTCAGTCCCTATAACTCCTTGGTTTGTGCTAAGTCTGAAAAACAGGGTACATATTTTATCAAGGTCCTGTAATAAAATGATCTTATATGTATTGCCCCGTTGTTTTTCACAAAGGAAACAAAATAGTATCATTCAATTAATTGTTTTCTGTTTTCCTATGGGCAGAGTAAAGGCAGAAGGAAAGTTAAAAATGGCATAAATTTTTGGGCACTGCAAAATAATTGTCAGGGAGCAGCAAGGGCTGGTTGCTCCATAAGGGGAGATGAGCCAGGAGCAGAGGGTGATTCCAGCCTGGTGAGTGTCCTCACTGATGGCTGAACTTAGAATCACAGAATGGTTTGGGTTGGAAGAGACCTTAAAGACAACTTTGTTCCAAACCCCCTGCCATGGGCAGGGACACCTTTCTCTAGACCAGGTTGTTCAAAGCCCCATCCAACCTTTGAATCCAGGGATAGGGCATCCACAGCTTCTCTGGGCAACCTGTTCCAGTGTTTCACCACTCTCTGAGTAAAGAATTCCCTCCTAACATCTAATCTAAATATTTTTGTTTAAAACCACTGCCCCTTATCCTATCACTATCTGCCTGTATAAAAGGTCACTCTTCCTTACCTTTATTACCTCCTTCAGGTACTGGAATGTGCTCTAAGTTCACTCTGGAGTCTTCTCTTCTCCAGGCTGGACAATCCCAGCTCTCTCAGCCTTTTTAAAAAAGAATGTCTTCATGTCTTCATGTCCTGTCTGAATGTGGTAGACAGAGATGGATGATGATAACAGAGTTCATCAACAGTCCCAGACCAGGCAAGTAATGAACCAAATCCAGGGTCCAAACTCAGATCCAGAGCAAATGGAGACAGGGTTATAGACAAGGCTAGTACATGGATCCAAAGTCCATCCAGGATACAGGGACAAAGCTAAAATGTGCATTTTTGGGGTCCATCCACCTATGGCACAGCTCCATGGCCTGTCCAGGGCACCAGGTGTGAGACCAGACTGGGGATATGTTTGAGTTTAACTCAGCTTGGGCAGGGGCTGCAGCCCCTGATGGGCCTGGTCAGGATTTTCAGGAGTGGTGCAGGGCCAGCAGCCTCCCCTTCCCCCAGAGCTGCCATGGGGACAGGGACCTGCATTTGCTGTGGGACAGCCACCAGCACAGCGTGTAATGAACAGCCTGTCTGGCAGCTGAAAGCACACTGCCTTCAGAGGGACAGCTATAAAATTAATATTGATATGCTGCATTGTGGATTACAGATCCTTCAGAGACTTGGTAAAGTGGGAAAAAAAAATCATCATTTGGGTCTTCTGTAAGATTAGTTTTAGTCATGATAGTGAAAAATGATTATTAATCATAGCTCTTCTGGATTTTTGTGACTGGGCTTTTAAAGCCTTGCAATCTGCATTGCAGGCTTTCCCTAGCAGCAGCCTGAATGCCAGAAATTGTTTCCTCATTTACACACGAATGATAACTTGCTTAATACTTCTCATTTGCTTTTCACCCAAAGAGCACAATTCATGAGAAACAAACTCTTATGCTTTTTGGAGTAGGACTTAGTTCTTTTACAGAAAGCAGTTTATTGTAACTGCACACTTCCTGCAGCATCTGGAGAGGTTTGAGCAGGGTATTAAGCAGTTTACCTCTAGGTATGGCAGATAATTTGTTGTGAACTTACACAGTTCCTGTTATCTTTTATATTATTGTACCTCAGCCCAGTAGCACTTCTCTCCTCTGACTGTCCAAGTTGTTTAAGGAAGGTACTGCTCAGTGTAAAGGTGTCACCAGAAGTTTTTATCTGTGGAAGACATTTCTAGAGCCTGTAATCAAAAAGATGTGATGGTTTCTTGTTTAGCTAGTACTGTCTTCATTACATCTAGGAGATCTTTGACATTTTCTTGTGGGTCTCACAGTTCTCACATTCTGTCAGGTGGAACTGTGTGGGCAGGTAGCAGGTAGGGAGATAATGGTGTCCACATGACAACCTGGTTAGTTCTTCTGGCAAATAAGAATTTTACCTATGAATTAGGTTGCTTGTGTCCTCCCTGTTTTAGATATCCTGCATTTCCAGTAACACACCTCTTATTTCTGATACTAAGTCATGATTACTTGCTCCTGTCATATGGATTGCACCTGCCCATTTAGTAAATCAGATGCTTCATTTCACCTTATGATTTTGGGTTTTCTGCAATCTAATCACGCTCTTCACAGGTATGTAGCTACATTAAGATTAGATGGACAATTTCACACCCACAATCTCCCAGATTAAACTTGTATATCATCACAGAAATCAGAATTTCACTGTTTTTCTTTCTGGCTAGCTGGTTGTCTCCTCTGCTAGATCAGCTTAATGAATCAGCTAGATCCCACAGAGAAGAATATTTGTTTTTGAAATTGGGACCAATATTGCCTTTTGGGCCAAAACAATAATGGATCATCTGCAGCTGCTCTTCTTTCCACTGGCCAGTGGATATTACCAGCCTGGCCAAGGCTGGTGGGACCCAGCCAGACCTGATCCAAATAGAAGTGACTTCTGGATACTCAGCAAGTGAGGAAAGCCAATCTATTATGGTATGACACTGGTGTCACTCCATCAAAAAAGCAGCTAGGAAATAACTAGGAGTGACTGATTGGATTTTGTGTTCAGTGATGTGCTAAAATAGATTAGAATTTCAAAACAATTGCAGTAGCTCTAGCAGATTCATACTGCATCAATTATATAAAGGTATGGTAAAGACTTGTAATTTGTTACTTGGAGACTGTACCAAGCACCTCACAAATGCAGGGTTTGGAACTCATTAGCTCTCACTCCCATGAGTGCACCAAAAGTATAGCAAATAATCAGTGGAGGGAAAACATCTATCAAAGATCGTATTAAAAAAAAACCAAAAACCAGAAGAGGGAGGGACAGTCATACACAATCACAGTTTCTCATTTTTTTTTACATGAAACTGTGATTAGTTTAAAAGTACCTACTTCTAACACATGTTTCCATGACAACAGGAGCAGCAGCTAGAAATGGCATCCTTGGAGTTCTTGTTGGTTGCATTGGCATGGGAAACTGGAGATATCGTATACAGGCATTGGGACTATTCAGCAGAGTGTTGTCAGGAGAAGAGGAATGTTTCATGGTGTGTTAAAATCCCTTAACACACTTACAGGAATTCCCTACAGCTAATATTGTTATTCTTAAAAAAAAAATTAAAGGTAATTTTCAATTTAAAGCTAAAATCATCAGTGAAAAGTACATTTTGCCTGGAAAAACTGCACCTCTCATGCAGCTAATAACATGAGGCTTGGAAAAGAAACACTTAATGTAACAACATTATTGTATTGTTTTGTGCCTCTAAAACTGCCTGATAGACACTTACTTGCCTTTTATCACATCCTTTCCTTAATGGTATTGCAATAGAATCAATTTCAATATGTGCTGGCAAAACATCTTTTTGCGTGTTGCTGAATCATATATTTACTTGGAGTTTGTTACAACAAGCAGTGTTATTTTTCTTATTTTTCAATTGACTAAATATTTTCTTGGACCAGAAGTGTTTTGCAGTGGAAAACCTAGGCATGAATTCCTACTTAGTTGGGCAATACTGTAAAACCTGGAAAGGATCACCCCCAGCACGATGGAGTGTGGTACTTCTGTGGAAGTTGTTGTTCAGATGTCTTCCATGTAAAATGGAGCTGTGGCCCATTTGTGCAAAATTTCTGAATGTTTGCAAAGTATCAGATCTGAGCAGTCCTGAACTGAGCATGACAGCTTCCTGCTGTTTCCACAATTCTCTCTCTTTCCTAAGAAATATAGACAATTCCTTCATCCAGAAAGTGTATTAAAAAATATAATTTGTGAGTCATAGCACCTATGACTTTAGAATAAAGTTCTACTTAGAGAAACATCTTGTTTTGAACATTGATCAATAACTGATGTCCAAGAAAAAGTGTGAGGAAGGGTTCCTGTATGGCGTGATCCTTCCTTGCTATGACTACTTCTGGCAGTCAGTAAACTGAGTTTAGTTTTTGTGTGAAGGTATAAACCCCCTTTTTCCTGTATCTGGTTACAGATACTTAATTGTGCAATCTTTTCTCCTAAGCTCATCCTTCAATAAGTTGCTGCATGCCACATTTAACAGGATTGAGTTAATTGGCAACAATTTTTTTTCCCCAAAGGGAAAAACTCTCAAGAAATAAAGGACCAAAGCCTTGAGGTTGCAAGTAACTCATGTTCATGCTGCTTTTGCAGGGAGAGATTTCATAGCTTGTAATTTATGCAATTCCTTGCAGTAACAGAACATTCCTGACCTTTTATTGATCATTTTTATTGCTATTAACAGTTGTTAGCAATTCGGTTGCACCAAGTGGTGACACGTGGTACTCCAAATGAAAGGGAACCATCAGAACCCGTCTGGATCCAGCCCACCCACAATGTGTCTCTGCCAGGAGATAGGACAGAGCTCAGGCCTCACTCTGCCCCCATGCAGATGTTATGGGGCTGCAGGGAGTGGCAGAGGGATGTGCACAATGATGGGATTTGGAGTATGGTTACCCCTGGAGTGACAAGATGTGGATCATCCAAGCTTTTCCTGTGATTAGTGTCTTAAATGCCATGAGTAATAATCATAATCAGTGGCATTTTTATTCTTTCAGACAGTGTCACAGTGCCACTAGGCAGGTTTCAGTGCTGTTTCAGAGCAGATGATGGTGGTTAGAGACTCTCTTTCAGTAGAAATCTGGGGCCCTTCCTGGGGACTTCATGCTGCATTGGAAGCTGCACCATGAGGTTGGACCAGAGGCACTGGAACCCTGCCCTTCAAGATTCTCTACCTGATCACAGCCTCTCTTGTCCCCTCCTCTACCCCTGCAGTGGTAAATTGACACAAATAATGCTGGCAACCTCCAAGAGCAGGACATTTGAAGAGACAATATGACAGCATGGAACTGGGTAGATCCAGGCTACATCATGGAAAGCAGCACAGGAGGTATACAAGAATACTCTTTCAAATATTTTCAGAGTGTGAATACCTCAAAATTTGATATTGAGTGGTATCATGTGCATTTAAAAACTGTTATGCTACCAAAATATCAAGGGATTGCCTCTGACTAATAGAAGTGGCTGTGAGAACAGTATGTGAACAGTTTAATTTACTGTTTCCTCTAAGGAGATGAAATTTGAACAATGTTAAACTCTCAACACTAACCAAAACAATATCTTAACATGCATTTTCAAATATTTTAATTAAAAAATAACTACTATGGACTGTCACGTATAGTCTTATGTCCAATAATAAAGAGTATTTATTATCTTTGGGAAGATCCAGCCTGCAAAGATATTCTAGCCCTCACACACAGGCTGTGCTGCAGCTCATTATAAACAAAAGTAATTACTCCTTGAAAAGCTTTCCCAACTTAAATCAGTTTTCTTAACCCTGAGAAGCCAATAAATATCCAAGAGATGTGCAAATTTTTCTTTCTTGATATCTGCTTATCCCTAGATACCATTTTCAGCCAATTTTGTTCTGAAGAGTGCTCACTCATATTTTATTCTTAATATTCCTGTAAAGGGAGGAAAAGAAGAGCAGCAACAGCCTAAGAAGAATCTGAGAAGCCAGAGGCAGGTTATCCTCTTATATGACATTAATGACAAGAGGATCTGCTGGGATTTCTGCTAATAAAGGTGAGGGTATTCAAGTCCCTCTTTATTTGCAGAGATTACCAGGGGAAGCATTGCAGTGACTTGCTGTGGTAATTTTCATGGCTATGCTCTTCTGTACTGCCAAAGGAAAGAAACTTTTGTCCATTAACTCTTTCCAGAGGGGACATGCTTTTGCTGTTGTCTCTGGTCAGATACACCTCTCATTTAGTAGATAATGAGGGAACTTTTGTGCCCAGCTCAGAAACTCCAGCAGATGTGGAGCTTATTTCTGTCATTGGATGCAATTGAATTTCAGCTGAAATAATGATCCTTCAGAGTGACAAGGACTGAGCACATGCTCCCTCCTGTGGGGTTTTGAAGTCTGGAGGCTTGGCTATTGAGGAGGTAAGTTGTGATATCCAACTGTGAGTGATATTTGGGTAAAGTCACAGATGAATTTAAAGCCTCATGCTCCAGCTTTGCAGTGATGCTCAGTAAACACACCCGTGGGCAGTAACAGCTGAATGGAAATGTGCAAACCTGCTCCTCATCATCTCTCAGCTATTACTGCCAACTCCCAGCTGACACCAGTGCAGGTGTGCACAAGTGGATTTAGCTGTGGGTTAGCATTCCAAATCTTCCTGTACATGCAGTGCACCTGCAGTCATGCTGTGTCTGGAACCAAGACCTCAGTAGGTGTGATGGGAGTCATCAGCTCCTCCAAGAAACCAGTAGTATCTCCTCTACAAATTTGAAGGAATATGTCTCACTTCCTGCCTGAGGTGAACTCTAGCTGAAAAAATGACAATGCTGGTAGGGCATCCACGGTGCACATTTTTTTTGTGCTGAAATAAAAGGTTCTAGGAAAACCTTTTGAAGCATTATGTGCATGGATTCCTCACCGCAGCTGACATGTTCTTGTACAGTAATTTCCACCTGGTGAAATGTTCCTAGAGAATACATTCTCACCAGCTGCTCTAGGTCAGAGTAATCAGTGGCATCTCAGAGGTACAAAATAGCTCCTTTGTTGGCTTGCCACTCACTTTTTATATCCACAAGTATATTAAAGCTTTTTGTAAATAATGAAAGGAGTTTGCTGTTAAGTGACAATGGTGTTCCCATATTGAATTATATCCTGTTCATTACTTTTATTCCCTGACTTGAGCCATAAGTAGGACAGCAAAATGTGTCACTTTCCCTGCACATCTGCCTTTTCTAGCCCTGTGATTCACAATACCTTGAAGGAACATTGGCTGGGGAAGACCAGCACTGCACTCTTTAAAAGGCATTGACTATTTAGGAAATTAAATGTAAAGTTAGTAGAGAAGCTGAAGTGACTTTATCTTGAGAAATAAAGTGAAAAAGCAGCAGCAGCTGTCTTCATTAAACAAGTGATACAATGAAAAGGTAGCAAATTCTTCTTACTGATCTCTCCTGATTGCCATCAGTTGGCTACCTCATTGTGAAGAACTGTTATTTAGCAAAAAAAAAAAAAAAAAGGAAAGCATAATGTCCTTTTTTCCTTGTGAGAAAAATAATTATGATACCTTGGAGTCCTATCAGTTGATGCTCAAGGAAGTACTTATCACAGACAAAGTACTTGTTCTTCTCAAGTTTAAAAGTAGGTCACTTTCTATTGTTGTTGGGTTTTAGTGCCCAAATACTTCCTGGTTAAAAACTTATTGGGGTAGTGGATGATGCAGGCCCTGAAACCAATCCTTCAGGAAGGAGCACAAAGAACTCAGCCTTGCCACAGACAGGGGCAAACTGTTCTAGTTTTCTCAAATTAAAAAAAAAAAAACAAAAAAAAAAAAACAAAAAAAAAAAAAAAAAAAAAAAAAAAACAAAAACAAAAACAAAAAAACCCAAATGAAACAAACAAACAAACAAAAAAAATCAAAATATTGTGATATATAAAATGGTTTTTATCCTCTTTGGAGACATACAACTTGCAAGAAAACAGAGAACCTTTATGAAAATTGCCTTGTGGCAATACTGGTGTATTTAGGAGTCATAGAAAGATTTAGCAAAAATGCACAAGTCACAATCTTTCTCTTAGAAAACACAAGTAACATGCAGTATTTAATAGGCAGGAGAAAATAATTGCTATTTTTCTGAGTGAAGCTGGTAGTTGGTGTTAGTTATCATGACCGCCTTCACAGCCTGAGAAGCAATGCCTTGATGTAGTTTGGTCCTGTTGACAGACATGAGGCTCTATGGACCATGCAAAATACTGAATGGAGCAGTAATATTTTTACAGAGACAGGTAAAATATTTCCCAAGCTTTAATTCCACAAAATTCCACATAAAGAGGAAAAGAAAAAAAAAAAAAAACCCTAACTTAAAATTGTGATCTTACTTTGGTTGACCACATTTGTGAGTAACAGATTATTGACAAATTAAGACCAAAAAAGGCCAAGAAAAAAGATACAATAGTTTTGTGGCAATGAATATTCCAGAAATTTGCAAGATGGATCTGTCCAATTTGAATTGCCATTTCCCTTAGGATTTGTAGTAACAGACTTTTAATATTCCATTCGAACTCTGGGTCATAACTTTTCTGCAATTTTACAGTATAAATAATTTCCAATAGGATTTGAAGTGCTGCAGTTACATGAATTTGAAAAATAGGGCATACAGAACCATATACCTTTTTCTAAAAAAATCAGATTTTCTCCATCTTTCTTTATCATAGTTTTGGGGAAAGCTGGCCATTCCCAGAAGCTGCCCCAGGAAGGACTCCTGGGGAGCAGGAGTAGCCAGTCCTGCAGTGAAGGCATGGCCAAAGGATTTTCAGAAGCAAACAAGCCAGGAGATTGCCAGCTGATTGTCGACTAATGTAGGCTCAAGCCAGTCATAAAATCAGAGAATCCTTAAGGTTGGAAAAGACCTCCAAGATCCTCAAGGCCAGCCTTAAGCCAAATACCATTATGCCCATTAAACCATTTTGTGAAGTGCCATGTCTACTCATTCTTTGAATGTTTCCAAGGATGGTGACTCAGCCATTTCCCTGGAGAGATTGTTTCAGGGCTTAACTACTCTTTCAAGTGAAGAAATTTTTTTGTAGTATTCCACTCCCCTGGATCAGTTTTCACAGTATTCAAAATATTCTAGAATGCAATATTTAAAAAAAAACCCCACAACAAACACCAGCAACAAAACAAAACAAAAACTCAAAAAACAAAAACAAAGAGACAAAACAAAACAAAACTAAAAAACCAAAACAACGAAACAAAAACCACCAAAAAACCAATAAGGCATGAAAGTCTTGAATATGTCTCACTGAAGATCAGCAGCACAAGGTTTGGACACCCAGCAGAAGGAAGGAACAGACACTTTGCAGTCTCATGGCACACAGGCTGTTTTCCATTGTTTGTAGCACAAAATCTGGTGTTTGCTGTGAGGAGAATGCTGTGAGCTCCCCTTGCCAGCATAATCTTACTGCCCATTTTTAATTAAACTTGAAAGGCTAAGGAATGTATGTGATGAATCAGGTTTGAATTAATAATTTTTTTCCTCTTCTAAATTTGCATTTGAGAACAAAGCTGGAAGCCCTGGCATGGGCAGTGGCTTTTTGAGAGGTTAGAGTTTCTCCTACCCTTGTCCTATCCACACAAGGCATCACTGTGGCTCCCAGGGCAGGCTGCAAACTGGCAGGCCTGCCAGAGTTCATCTTTTCCTTTTTTCCCCCAAAGCACCTCACCCTGTAGCCATGGCAACTTGCTGCCAGGAACAGGCAGCATCCCTTCATGAGCTGCAGCATCCCTTTGTGGTCCCCAGCATCCCTTCATGAGCTGCAGCATCCCTTTGTGGTCCCCAGCATCCCCTCATGAGCTGCAGCATCCCTTTGTGGTCCCCACCATCCCCTCATGGGCTGCTGCATCCCCTCCTGGGTCACAGCATCCTTTCATGGGCTGCTCCCACATCTGTGCCAGGGTTATGGAGCTGGAGATGCTGGACAAGACTGCACATTAAATCTGAGCAGGGAAATGGGTCTGTTCTCTTTGGAAAGGCCGTTACCAACATTTGAGTTTGCTGCTGTCACAAACAGCCCTGTACCCACAGTGCACATTCTGTCTCAAAATCTCAATTGAGATGTGTATTCTGGGGTGAAAAAGGAATCTGATCCTTTTCCAGCAGCAAGGTTAAAGGTGTTAAAGGGATGGAGTAACACAGCCTGGGATTTTTTCCTAGGTTTCTTGGTGTTTGCTATTGCAGACATTTGTTATACCCTGCACTAGTCAGGTTGTCCTTTAAGATACCTTCTCTTTACAGCAGCACTCCCCCTTAGCGAAAATTTCTTCATGAAGATTTCTTCATGAAGATTTCTTCATGAAAACCCTTACTTCAGGTTCCCAATAGGTATCTCTTTATTAACATAGCAGTCCAAACCCTTTCCTTTCATTGTCTTGAAGCGTCATCCTGCTCCTCCTGGGCCTGAGGAAAAAGAGAAGGTAAGAGAAGAGCAAACCCCCACACTCTTGATTCTGACAGCAGCTTCTTAGGGCTGCAAGAGGAGCTGGGGGCAGCTCCCTTGAGGCACCATCCTGAGATGATGAGTGGAAACCTCACTGGGCACATCCTGACCTGAGCCAGCATGACAGCAGCCTGGTGTCCGGCATGGCTCCATCCTTGCTGTCACCTTCTCCAGGTCATCTCCTGCTGCCCAAAAGCATCAGTGTAACTGGGAGCTGCACAGATTGCACATTGATCCCTGTGGAATCATTCTGGCTTTGCTGGAAGTGGCAATGCCATGCCAGCAGAGCAATGTGTTCCAAAAACGAGCAAAAAGGCTACACCAGAGTCCCAGATCTGCACTGCTCACAGTCTGCAGTGCTGATACTTCTGTGTGCCCAAGTGCCCACCCCTGGGTTTCACAACAAGTGTTGTTTCTCATATAATGATATTCCTGGAAAAGTGTGAATCTGTAGATTCACACGTGCATTATGACAGCAGGGATGGGGAGACTGGACTGGCTGGAAGGAGATGACACTCTGATGACACTTGTAAAAAGAGAGGAATCCATAGGGTCATACTATTCCAAAGAGAGCAGTCTATTGGCAGATTACCACTGCCACCACATAGGTACTTGTACCTTCTGGCTCTGTACAGATCTATTTAACCTTGTGAAGGTGCACAAATGATTCAGAGAATCATAGACTAGAGGCCTTTGATGACACTTTCTTACTTCCAGTGGAAGCATTTTGCTCACCAAATATCAGCTTGATTTCAAACGTAGAGACATCTCGTGGGACACCACAACAGTGGGCTCTGAATAATTGAGGAGGCTGATGAAGCATCCCTGGCCTGCCTGGCCAGAGGACCACAGTGACCAGGACCAGGGCTGCTAGAGTTGTCCAAAACAGACACTGCCAGTGCAACGTGGAAAGGAGCGTGTCTTTCACTGTGCTCTCCTCAATCTCCTGGATGAGGCGAATCATCTCCTCACGCAGATACACCTCACGCTCCAGTATCTTTCTGGCTAAGGCCACGTCTTTTGGGTTATCCTCCTTCAGGACAGGCTGGACAGCCAGCAGAAGCAGAAACAATGTTGTTATCAAGGACATAGCCTGAAGGAGCTGAGAGAAAAGGGGGCTTATCAGGTGGGAGGGAGTAGGGAGCTGAGGGCGCCCAGCTCATCCTCAGAGTCTCTCTGGGCGCTCAGCTCTCTCTCTGGGTTAGAAACACCCTGGGGATCACCCTGGTCCCCCGTCCAGCTCAGCCTTTCCCCTGCATTACAACTTGCCAGTTGCCAAAGTCCAGCTGCACTGGGGCTGAGGCTGCCTGTGGATACCCCTGGTGAGAGGTTCCATTGTGCCCCGTCCTGAATGATGTCACAACCACCAGAGCCTCATATCCTGGCTGACAAGATGGTGATGGCCCTGCTGACAGCTCCCATTATGAGCTGTCTCCAGTGATGTCACAGCCATCAGAGTGACATCACCCAGCTGGAAGCCCCAGCCTTTGTCCCGCCCCATTCAGCGGCTCCAGGGCATCATCACACCAAGTGCAAACCCTCCTGAGGAGTGAGGTCCCAGGGCTCTGTGCACAAAGTGGGCAAACTCCCCAAAGCTGTAAATGAAAAAAAGTGCCAGTTATGTCCCTGGTGTAGCATAAAAGAACCACCACTATACCATGTCTTTTAAATTCCTCTAGGGATGGTGACTCCATCACTTCCCTGGACAGCCTGTTCTTCAGTGCTTGATAACCATTCTGGGGAAGAAATTCTTCCTGGTATCCAGCTTAAACCTTTCCTGGTGCAACTTGAGGCTGTTTCCTTGTCCTATCACTTGTTACCTAGGAGAAGAGACCAACCCCCACCTGGCTACATCCTTCTGGCTGGACTTAGAAGCAGACCTTTAAACTAGATTTGACAGGTAAAGGGGAGTGTCAGAGAGAAGCCAGGAAACACCAACATTTTGGGAAGCAACAGGGAAATACCTGTAAATAGGCATATTTACAGAACTAGGCTGGGCAGGAGGTGTGTGTGTGTTGTGCTCTGTGTTAAGGAATGGATTGATTGTGAAGAGCTGTGTCTGAGGAGCAGCAGGAACAGGCTGAGAGCTTCTGGGCACAAATCAAAGACCAGCCCAACGGAGGGCACCTTATGCTCGGGGTCTGCTCCAGGGCTCTGACCAGCAGGCCCTGTTGGTTCTCTTGATTCAGCTCCAGCAGCATCTCCCAAGCTCTCATCCTGGTGGGGGTTTCAATCCTCTGAGTTTTCTGCTGGGAGGAGCACTGCTGGCTGTGAGCAATCTGGGAGATTCCTGGAGAGTGTTGGGGACCACTTCTTGGTCCAGGTCCTGCCAGAGGAGGAGTGCTACTGGATCTGGTGTTCACATGCACAAATAAGCTCCTCAGAAGTTAAGAGTGGAGCAGCCTGGGCTGTGGTGACTGTGCCCTGGAGGAGTTTGTGATCCTGAGGAACATGGGCCTGGTGAGGAGCAGAGGCAGGACCCTGATCTTTGGAAGAATGAACTTGCAGCTGTTTAAATATGCAGCAGGCAGATTTAAACTGTTTCATAGCCCTGTGCTTTTGAGAAAAACTAAAGGCAGGATTTGAGTAGAATATGAGACATTTACTTCAGTGAAGCTTTCTTGCTTTTTGGTTTTCCTTTAGACAGCTACAGCAGTTCTGTTATTTGCTTTTTCTCCACATATGAGATTCGGATTGAATGCAATGACTTTACAGAGATGTGACAGACATCCCTGCTGCTCTTCAGCCTTTCTGATAAATCTGAAAGCAATATATCCTGCATGATACATGATTCTGTTGAAAAATGCTTAGTCTCCAAATGTCTGCCCTACTAGTTTTTGGAATGACCCTGAGTAACAACGGGCTAAATTCATCAATAGTGAAATTTCACAGATTATGAAGAAGAGGTATGATGGATTAATTTTTCCTGAAAACCCTTCATAAAAATATTACAGTAAATTAGTTCCTTTCATAGAAAACCATTCAGTCTTCTTGTTTTTTCCTAGAAGTCAGGAAATATCCTTTCTTTCCCTTCCCACTGTCAATTTTTTCCCCATTCTGTTGCTTTCCTATAGTGTCCTCAAAAATACTATATTCCCTTTCCTTGTAGTTTTTGGATTAAAAATATTTTATAGAATACAACCATTAAGTCAGTTCAGATACTGTTTGCTCTCCAATTACATATTCCTTACATTAGGGAAGGGATAGACATAAGCATGTAATGGAATCACTTTGCCTTAAATTAAGAATGTTTCTTTAAAAATATTTTGTGCATCTAGAATAATAATGTTCACAGTTGGTGAAATGTCACTGATTTTATTTTAGTTCTATCAGAGTGTGGAAAGATCCTGTTAACTAATTATATTTTTCCTGAAAGTACTTAAATAACATTTTTCTCAATGATTATTTGGAGTTCTTTGTCTCCTCTTCAACACTGTATTATAAAACAAACAGATGAGTAATTGTGTAATATAATTTTGATGAAACCATGATAGAGAAAAGACATTTTAAATATTTTTGCCATTTAATCTATTGCATTTGATGTTGTTCTCAAAAGTTTTATATTAAAAACAACTCATGGCCACTTTTCTGTGAAATTTGTGAATAAAAGGCACTCCTACACAAATTAACATAATGTCTGCTCTCCCTTAATTAAAAATGATTCTTTTCAGAATGCACAATGTAAGTTGCTGGTAACTAGGAAAATACTGCCTATAGTGTTAAATATTGGACAATCAGCTGTAAACATTGTGAATGGTTTTATTTTCCTCAGGGTTTGTCTGTACTGCACATGAGCGAGAGGCTCACACAGAGCTGCTGGAAACCAACTGGCTGTGGCATCAGAGGGGTTGGAGCTTCTTGGTGGTGAGGGCTGTGTGAAGTACCAGGCTCTCACAGTTACATGCCCCTGGAATTTGCACTTAATAAAGCTATTTTGGATGTATAGTACAGGCAAACAATTTGTTAAAGTGATGACTGTTTTGAGGCAGAATAAATGAAATGATGGGTAATTGGTTTTCCTTGCTACAGCAGTCCACTGTTCCTGAGCTCCTTGACTTCTGGAGCAATGCAAGAGTACTTTGGATATTCTCTAGCCCATCTTGTAAATGCAGATTAATAAAGGCAGAGCACAGTTCTTTTATCCAGTGTTTTTGCAGGGCAGCATTCTTACTTTGCTGCTAATGAGCCTCGGGAAGTAAATGGCTACCAAAGTGCTTCATGAATTATAGTCTCAGGTGAGGAATTATTTATTAGCTGGCAAGTGTCACAATCCCTCAGTCAATGAGCTGCCCAGTTTTCTGAGCAAAAGCTGGATGCAGGCACACATGGAGTGACCCTTCTGCAGAGCATCCTCTGCACTACCCTGCTGAAATATCAGTGGTGGCAAAAAGCTTCCACGATAACATTTCCTGCATGGATTTGTTTCCAAGGAACATAGTCTGTAAATGCTCCTAGAAGTGAACAGCCTGAAAGAGGGAAGACATGAAGGAACCAGCATCCAGTGCCAGAGAGAACTGAAGAATTGCTGCAGCCCTGTGGTCACCCCACACTGATCCCAGCAAATGGTCACCAAGGTGATTAAAAGAGATGAAAAAAAGATGATGGAGCAAATGATCACAGAATCCTGGAATGAGCTGGGTTGGAAGGGACCTTAAAATTCATCTAATTCCAATGATGGGCAGGAACACCTTCGACTAGACCAGGCTGCTCAGACAGAGCCCCATCCAACCTGGTCTTGGTGCATGAGGAAAAGCCATCTGGGCAGGAATTTGATCATTCAGAAAGGAATGATCTTTTCAATTCAAATGCATCTATGAACACCCACTAGGAAACACAGCCAGACTCTCCATTCATGTGAACAAGGAAAGGATAAGAAACAACAGAAAAAAATTGCAGCAAGACAAACTCCAATCAGATATAAAGAGAAAAATCTATCATGAGACCCAACCAGCACTGTTACAAGTGTCCCAGAGGGGTTTTGGAACCTCTTTGGGAGATAGTCAGAATTTGATTTTGCTGAGGAACATAATGTAACTGCTTTAAGCAGTGGAGTTGGACCAGATGACCTACATTATTCAGTTTTTCTAAAAAAAAAAATCATCACTAACCTGATACCTATGATAGCAGTGACATCCCTGCCACAGGGCTCTGACTTGAAAAGGCACAGATGTAGTTCAAAAATTTTAAAAGTTGGAAAAAGAAAGCTTGAAGAAGAAAATCTGCCCACAAGAACAAGACTAGAATGAGAGAACAAGATTGAAAAGAAAGAATAGTGGGCAATGTTAAAGGCACTGTCTAATTCTGGCAGTAGCAGCCCTGACACCCCACTGACTAATTTAAACTTTATTTAGCCTTGATGAGGCAGTGACACTGGGGATAAAGCAGGAAGGGACCAGCTCTTAAGGCTCTGGCAGCTCTCAGATTTCCTAGGAGTTTAAAAACACTCAACACTTCCAGGGAGAAGTGACAGATTTTAACAAGGCTGAAGAAGAGCCCAGTGAGCAAATAACTTGGGAAGTTACTCTTTCCTTTCATTATGTTATTTCCCTTAGTGCTTCTTTTAATTATTATTCACAACTCTTCTAATTTCTCTTGCCTATTAATTTTTCTAATGCTTCATCCAATCACATATATCCATTTCTTCTAGGATTTTACACATGGTCTGTGAGAAGACAAGAAATAAATACATGTGGTACTTATGTTGATTTCAGAATTCTTCTGGCAGGATCCATCTTCTCTGGTTGCTTTGCTGCTGTACAGAGTATAGAGAAACATACAATTATATTCTTTATGCCTAGGTACAGCTCTTACCTCAATTTAACTGAATAATCAAATAGAATCGAGACATTTCTGTTTCTTGTGTGCTGCTTTAGAATTAGGGCTGTGATGACCTTTCTTATAGGTATAGAAGACACCATCTTGTCTTTGTACATTGAATCTGAGATAATGTGTCTTAAAGGCAAGGGGAGTCTAAACAGATTTCTAAAAGATAGATTCTAAAAAAAAAAGGCAGATTCTAAACAGATTTCAAAAGATAGCCGATTTCTTGGCAACCTTGGCTACAACAATGGAAAAATTATGCTGTTTACTGTTATGACTTCTGCACAACACAAAGTAAAAGAATGGTGGATGCTGAAGATAAGGAAGTTGAGTTTATCAGTGCTCTGGGTTCTTCTGGTGTTCTTGGAGAAAGTGGAACATCTTAATGAACAAGACCAGACTGCGCCTGCCACTACTACTTGCACATCTAACCTACAGGGAAAGTCAGTGTAAATTTTCAACTTCACATGCAAAATTCAGTGTGATTGATTCCTCCTGTCTCAGGATGATGAATTACTGGTATCAGGAGGTTGCAGTCTTGTCTCATTTACTGTGATTCCATGGGATGCTGCCATGCAATAACTGAATGAGCAGAAACATAATCCGGTGAGATGAACAGTCATCAGTGAACATTAAAAATACAAATATGTATTCTTTTATATTATAAAAGAAAGGCTTCTTAAAATCAGGCCTGCTCTGTTACATCAGTGGCTGGCCTTGTCAAGCTAGCACTTTGCAAGTTCCCATGTGAAAGCAATCCTAGTGTGAGCAGTTCGTTAACATAACAATCTATTCCTGGGCTAAAAACAACTAACACCTGCATAAACATTTAATCTATCCCATGAGAACCAGTGAAGAAAATATGTAAAGAATTTAAGAGTAGAGAGATTTGATGGACAAGTAAAATACCTTTTACTAACCAATAAAGTAATTGGCAAGAAAACTACCAACCAATTGGAGTCACACACGAGGTCTGTAAAACTGCATAAAAATGAGTTGTGTGAATAAAGAATGGGCTTTTTCCACCATAAAGAAAATGGAATCTTGTGTGATTTATTCCAATAGCAAACTCTTCCTACAGGGTACAGAAATCTGTAAATTTAATCTGCAAGTATTCAGATACAATACTGGGCTACAAAGTACTAGTAAAGGCAGCAATATGTTCCATATATTAATGCAAGTTTTCTTGAAGCAAACTTCAGATGAAAAATCTGGTGAGTAGAGTTGAAAAAAATACCCATCTTTGATAGTCTCACCTGAGAGTAGAGAGGGAGCACAGCACACATGAGTCTCACACAGGTCTTTGTGGCAATATTTTCCTGGTGAGCCTCATCATGGGGGACTCGGGACTTCCTATTTTTTTACAGGAGCAACAGACTGCTTTTCTCATTCAGAGATTGATGGAACACTAGGACATATTCAGTACTCAGAAAAAAATCTACTGATGTTTACTTCCCAAACATCATGTGAGTCATTGACTGTTGCTGAAGCAGTCAATTCATGCATTCAGGAAAGCACTTTGGAATAATAATATAGGTGTGTTGAGAAGTAACTGTGCCACCCTTCCCTTGCATTCAAATCTGTTAATCAGCCTTTGTTTTAGGGCATGTAAACAGGAGGAATTCAAGCTTTCCAGGGGACATACTCTGTAAAATCAATTCTTGTAATATGGGTAAGGTTTCCTCTGGGGGAAAGGAAATAAGTGTGCAGAACAGCATATAAACAAATACCAGAGGAAATTTAATCAGCCTGAGAGAGGCAAACAAGTTTGTTTCAATGCTGAAAGTTTCTCAGAACCTCAAAACTCTCCATGGTGCTGAGAAACTTCAGGAACAGCTCAGTGAAAGGATGGTGTCAACAGCCTCAATTTACAATCTGAACAGTAAGTACAGCAATCCTATTTTACTGACCAGGTAGAGGATATTTCTGCAGATTGCTAGCACAATGGCATCAAGGCAATTTTTTACAGTTCTTTTCAAGTCAGATGACTGAGCACAATGTTACCCAAGTTAGACCAGTGCACAAAAGTTAGCAGCTGATGCAGTTTTAACATTTTAACCCAAATCTGTATTACCTGGAACAAGATGTTTCTATTTGACCACAGGTGCTTCAAGCAAATCAGTAGGTAGAGCTATTTCTTCCAGCACCTACATATTTCACAAAATTTAGATAATCATTTGCAGATTTGCCCCATCCCATTCTTTCCACAATAAACATCTTATTTGATTAATTACACCACAGATCTGTCTGACAAAACCACTAGCTTGGGGAACTTAGCTTCTTGTTCACAGTTTGAGTATTTGAATGCAATTTCTGATTTATTTCCTTTATTTAGTAAATGTATTTTGCAGAAAAAAAGAATCACAGCAGAACCCTAAGTGTTTTGAAAGGATTTTAGAGGGCTAGAGAAAAAGAAGTTTCTGGAAAGGTGGTCACTTTGAAAACGGAGCAAAGCTCCACAGGCTATGAAATAGAAAAAGATGAAGACAGCATATGTTGGAAGCAGTCACTGATGAGCTGCACTTGGCCAAAAGAGCACTTGAAGAAATAGCAAGATGAGGAAAAAAAAAGAGCCAGGTACTTTTTTTTTTTTCCTCTGTATTGCAGTGAATCATTAAGGTCTCTTAAGACACTCTTTAAAACCTTATTAAACAGGTTTTTGGTACTCTAGTTAATGCAAGTTGGCTCTCTGTTGGAATGATGGTAGCTTAAGGAGTTTTTAAGGGATTGCTTCAGCAACCTGGAAGAATGAGTTTTGTCACAAAAAGAGATAAAATACATTGCAGGAACTGAACAAAAGAACTGTTTGTAAGAGAGGAGTCACAAGAACTGTATTGTTCCTTTAAAAAGCAACCAGGAGTTCGTTTACTGAGAGTTTACAAAAAATGAATGAATAACAATTTTAACGGCTTAATTAAAAACAAATTTGATCTTTTTATTAAACATTATTTTAGTAACAGTCTCACTGCTTTCATACCACTGCTATTATTATTATTATTGCTGGGAAAGTAATCATGTTCAGTGGTTCTCTACAGCATGCTGGCATCACAGAACATGCTATGAAGAAAATGTGCTTTAATAGCAATGCCTTGCTGGTATCAGATGCAAACATTAGCTGCATAAAGTAATATAGAGTTGCAGTTACTTGAAGAATTAATTACAACTTGTCACCGTTGGGTTCTTTAGCATCAGAACAACTAGGAAATACATTCAATAAAATCAGAGTTGTGATGATTTGGGCGCTAGTTTCAAGAGATCAAAATAGGAGCCCATATTCTATGTGTGGCTCTGCTCTTATTTGTAATACACAGAGTAGCTCTCATATGTAAAAGCTCCCAGGTGGATTTCTTTTGTGTTGTTCTGCAGAACTATATGTTTAAATATATCTAGAAGCAAGTAAAACATACATATAGATGTGTGTGTGTGCATGTATGTTTAATTTTATGTTTCAAGCAGCCTTGTTGTTAAGAAGGTGGCATCTTCAGATTAAGGTGGATAATGATGACTCTAAGAGATGCAAAGTTGCTTCCCAAGAGAGAAACCTGGGGATTACAAACTATGTGGAATATTTTAGGATTACCTATAAAGCAGAAAGGAAAGGCTCACAGTTTAGAAAGTCACTTAAACAAACTTGTATATAGATTAACATCTCATTTCCATTACGTGGAAAATATTTACAGTGTATTTTCCCATTAATGGTTGTATAAATTGGCTAATCTACTTTTCACAGTATGGGAAATGAGAAAGAAATAAAAATCAAAATGAGTGCAAGATATAGTCAGGAGATAATGAGGTCTATTACATGTGGGTCTAACACATGTATTTTTTTCTTACCAAAAATGTAACTGAAGAAGTGGGCAAGTCCAGCCCTACTGCATTCTGCATCATGGCAAAACAGTCTATTTCCACAGAGCCACATACTGTGAATTGTAGGGAAAATTATTTTTGCTACCTTTGGACCACCTTTAAGTTGATATACTTCAGGTTATATATGTTAGTAGTGCATCCCAGTTCTGGAAAATGTGTTTAACCAAGGCTGCTTCACTAATGAGAGTGGAGCTTGGCATAAGATTGCTCTGGAGCTCCTCACCCTGTGATACAAGGGGATTTTGGCAAGTAGGTGCAGTCAAGAGAAAAGATGGTTGGCACTGCTGGGGCTGCTCTTGGCAGTCCTCTAGCACCCCTGGGGTGGGTTTGGTTCCCCTGAAGCACAGAATCTGTCTACAAGCAGCCTTCAAATCAAAACCTCAGGTGTTTTGGTGAGCTCAAGTAACTGGCTTCAAGATGTTTAGGTTCTGGGGACCTGAGTGTGCTGTTTGTCTTTGCTCTTTGGTTAATTTTGGCACAGAATGCAGGAAAACTTAGTCAATGGAGTCTTGGGATGATTCTGGATTTTGAATGCTGGCTTTCCTTCATTTTAATATCATATGGAAGTAGTGATCCTGGCCCTGGTGAATTTAATGGCAAGAATTCCACTGACTTCAGCAAGGACACGACTTCTCAGAGAGACCATGCCCTTCCACCAGTAACAGCTTCATGCAGCCAAGAATTTAGAGGCAGGTCATAAAAATATATAGAAAGGAGGTTACATTCCCAGAAAAGAATCACTGAAATAGTTTTGAAAATGAATTTTCCAACTTTAATAAAGAAAATGAAATAGACCATTTTATGCTCCTGTCCTTAGACTATGCCTTATACCATGATCAATATAAAAGAAGATTATATTTCCTTGATTACTCATTCAAGCAGAAAATGAGCTCTGTTACCTGAAAATTTAGAAGTTTCCCATGTAATTGGATAGCCTTTGTACATCTTCAATTTTTGATGTTATTGGGTAGTTCATGTTATTTACTAAGATGCTTTAGTCTAATCATTTCTTTGACAGGTTAAAATATCACTATTACAGTGGGAACATTCTCCTGACAGTGGAAACCATGTAACAAATTAGATGCTGAATTCAATTTGCTGGTCAGTGATGCAGAATATGCAGTGCATGTGCAAGAAATAGTTTAAATATCATCTAGAAATAACTGTGCAAATTACACAAAAGGATCCTGCATTGTGCTGGCTCTTTCCCCTTCTTCCAAGAGTGCAGAAGACATTGGCAGGAATAATTTGAGCAAATAAATTGTATAGAAATCTGTCTGCTTCAGAATTACAGGCTCGTCTTTCAGTGCTGAGCACACTCAAAAAAATAGAGTTTAGGATTTGAAGGAGAGTGGATTAACCAGGAGTATTCATCATTTCTCTCTGGTACTCATACAATAGTCATCAGTCTTGAGGGCTGTCTGCCAAAGACAGGCTGGTACCTTTCAAAGTGTTTGTAGGGAAGATCTGGCACCTTGGCTTGCAAGAGTGTCCCTGAGGCACCTTAGCCCTGGTGTGGGTCCTGTTTGGATTTGTGACTAGTGCACAGCAACAACAGCAAGCCAGCAGTGACAAAGAGAGGTCTCCCAGTCCTTGCACCTGCTGAAGTTTCAGCAGAACTGAAGTTTAACTTCAGCCAGAACATCCCCACTTGCTCACTCTTTCTTCCCCCCCTGCTGGAGGGATGGGGAGCAAATCAGAAAAGTAATAGCGAGAAAACTTGTGGGTTCAGATAAAGACAGTTTGATAGGGAAAGCAAGTGACATCCACATAAGCAAAGCTAAACAAGGAGTTAATTCACTGCTTCCCATAGCCTGGCAGGTGTTCAGCCATCCCCAGTAGAGCAGGGCCCCATCACACTTAACAGTGAGTTGGGAAAACAGAGTGTTTTGTTTTCTAGTTCATGCACAGATTCACCAAAAAGAAAATCTGTGCCTTTTATCCTCATATTTCCTCCCTAATCCATTCTTGATGTCTTCAGGCATCAGGCTCTGGTGTTGTCTGTTTGGCAATTTCCCCACTAGCCCTAGACTGCATGTATTTTATCTTGTTTCTTGTGTCTTTGTACATGCATACTTCTGGGGGGTTTTCCCCTCTAAATCTCTCAAAAGAGTTGTATTAGGCAGATGGTTTTAGTTTACATGTTACAAAATTTTTTATCTGTATAGAATAATTGAATAGAGTAATTATTTTATGTGTAAAATTTGTTCAGCCATGGGCCTCTCTTGAGAGGCCTATTCTATTTTTTCCTAATGCCTACCATCACTATTACTACATCTCTTCACAAAATAGGAAATTAATTAGTGAGAAGTCTCTAATGTTCTAATGTTCTTTTTTTTTTTTTTTTTTTTTTTTGGCTATTCAAGATAAAATAGCTTTGAGAGATAAGTAGAAATGCTGTTTGCATTCAACTGCACCCACCATTTCTAGTTTTTGACACCTTTTTTATTACATTCGTGACTGGTGCAGCAGAAGTAAGTGACTGCAGCTTCTGCTGTGTTCAGAATTCACAATCCTGTGGATTCTGTGAATATCCTTTCCCAACTTTCTTCCTGTCTTCTTGTTTCATGTGAGGATCCCTCAGAGCTTTGCTCTTCATCTTGTTCATGAGGAAAGTGTCAGAAAGAGATTAAGGTTAAAATGTCAAGTTTCTCTTATTTTTAGGTGTTGATTTTATGTGTCCAGTCCCCAATCCTTTCAAGTGCAGTCTGCATTATTGGACTCTCAGATGGAAGCTGCCCTTTGAAAACTAGCCATTGTTGCTTCTTGCTTTCTACATTCTTCCTAAAAATCTCTTTAAGCTGATGGGTGTGCCAGTTGCTTTCCATTCTAGCAGAAAGTGGGAACGATGGTGAGCCCCTCTGTTTAACAATAATTGGAACATGGGAAGCTCCTTCAGAGATCACTCTGAATGCCAGTAAAACCTGGAACTGTTGATCTCCTTGTGGGTGGGTGTGTGATCAAAATAACCAAGAAAGAGAAAAAGAGGAGTGCTTCTAGTATGAACTTGAGAGAAGAACAAAAATTGCTTGGAGATTTTTGTAAAAAATATTTCTGGAAGAATAAAATGAGCTTCCACATGATTATTTCCCTGATCAGAGAACAAATGGTTTATGTGCATTCTGAAATAAACAGCCAGAGAGAAATGACTGCAGACCCCACACAGTATAGAAGCATGGGCTTAGAACAGAGTTAGACCATGAACACTCACCAAAAAATGGTTTAATGAGCACTTGGGTCAAAACCGTGGTACTGAGCTCATTCAGGACCACCTTCATTTAGGTGCTGTGTATCTTCTGTTTCCTTTAGCAAAATAACAGGTGACATGTTCTCTGCTAATACATTGGCAGCATGTTTTCTCTGATGTTCTATTACATGTAAAGCCTGTTTGCACTGAAGACTTTGCCTAAATTCCTAGTGATTCTGGAGAAGACCCACCCCTCTCCCCCTCCCTCCCTCTCCTTTTGCTGGGATAGCTTCCATGTGAAGTTCCCAAGCTGAAGCGGCTTCGCCTGGATCAGGGGAGCTCCAGAGCCAGCATGAGGGACAGGGAAGGACCATGAGGTCCTGAGAAGGCATGAGAGAGACACTGCTGCTGGTGATGGCAGCAAACTGTCAGACATGAGGAGGTGTCCAAGCCAACCTCTGCCAGTAACTGCTGCCACTGGGGACATTGATTTTGAGGGAAAATGGAACTAAACTAGCAGCAAAATGAGATCTGATTTAGAAAACTAAACACTAAAAAGATATGTGGCTGGAGCTACCAGGTTTTTCATCTACCTCTTTGTGGTGACACTGAAAAGAGAAACAGCAGTTTCACTACTGTGATCTTGGAGGTGGCAAGCTTTCTTAAGTACCTGCAAAGATCAAAAAATGAAGTTCAGTCGCTTCAATTGCTGTAAAAACTTTAAGAACCACTCAGCCACTTCAGGTGACTTTGTAACTCTCTTCTCTTGTTCTGCTGGCATCATCTGTGTTTGAACTTTGCTTTGCTAGTTAGATTTGGGTTATCTGCTGTGGGCAGAAAATGTATTTCAGCTTACCTGAGTATATTAGTTGTCTGGTAAGAGAGACTGAATTCAGAACAGCTGTTCTGGATGTCTGTTAAAGAACTATTGCAGAGCAGTGGGTGTGACCCCACACCAAAGCCACTTCATTAGTGCTTGCTTTAAGCCAGCAGGCCTTACCTGTCTTGACCCACTGTCTGTCCCCTCCCATTGCCTACTTTCTGCTAAGCTCATTGCAAACAGAGGAGGCAGCAGTCATTTGCAAGTTTAGGTGGAGCAGATCTCATAAACAGCTATATAGCATTAGCTGTTATCTTCTGCAATTGGCATGGTTCACATTTTGCATCACCTGTCAGCTGTCTGTAAGGTTGTTAATTCTCCCTGCTGTTTTTTTGTGGCTTTATGGAAAGAGCAGCCTTCTCCAAGTACTCCTACACTATAATGTATGTTTTTGGGCTCTAGTTTCAAGAGATCAAAATAGGAGCCCATATTCTATGTATGTTGTCTACATTTGTCTAGTAGGCTAAATGTAACTGGATTAAATGAAGAGGAATAACTAAAAGCCTCCTCAAAAATACTTTTGACTAGTGTAACTGTAGTAACTGTGAACCATTGTCTCTAATCCTTAGTGTATGGGGTTTATTCCTTTAGGAATAAAGTAGCAGGTTAGGGCCCTGGAGGGCATATGAGGTAGGTGAAAAGGAGAAGAAGGAAATGAATATTAATTTCCTGGACAGCAAGAAAAATAATTCCTTCCCCATGACCTAACCATGGTTGTGTATTGGCAAGAAACAGCTTATGTTTGAAATTTTTGTATAAAAGGGCTTAGTTTTTGTAATCCCTATGCCCCAATTTCTCTGGAAGCAGAGAGCCTGGAGAAACAAGGTTTGATTTTGGGGAAGCAGAGTTGCCTCCTTCGTAACACCTGCCAGTAAGCTAAAATCTCAGAAGAAAAGCAATATTTATTATAGTTTATTATAATATATTCATTTAATTGCTACATCAGGACTAATGTGTCTACATACAGGCTCTGCTCCAGCAGGATATTCAAGGCCAAGGAGACCAAGGGAAGATAGAGGAATCTGCTGTAAAGCCATGAGCCATGGCTGGGAGCTCTATCTGGAAAGACTTCAAAGAGGGCAGAAGGGAGTTTGAGCTGTGGTAGGAGGGAAATCCTTTGGACCTGAGAGACCAGGCCTCCTATTTAGTAATATCCTATACTGAGTGTGTGATATGGAGACTGCTGGGTTTTTCATGTATGATTTTTATGGATGTTTTAGATCCATGTTGAGTTTCCTCTGGAAACCCAGGTTTTCTACATTTAAAAAACAGCTTGAATTCAAAGCGACCTATATTGAATGTGTATTTAATGAGGTAAATTGAAGGAAGAGAAAGTCACACAGAATCAAGTAACACAAGTTCTACATTCTCAGCCAGTGTCTTTCAGCTCTTCACTTTAGTTGTCTCTTGCCAAGACTGCAGCTAATTGAGACGAGAATAAAATACTGCAGCAATCTTCAATCCTAATGAATGTTGCAATAATTTAATTTGAAAGAATTTAAAACTTTAGTTGTTTCCTTCTGTGTGGTACTGGGGTAGAAGCTGTGATAGCAAAGCAAGGTATTCACCCACTGTGTACTCACAGCAAATGAGGAGAATATACCTTTGCACAAAACAACACAGGGCTGGACAGTTTCCACTAAATTCTTGTAGGCGTAATTGGGCTATTTATTTCTGCTAATGTAATATTGCACCCTTGTTTTCCTTAAAATCTACATCATTTTATGGATATGTGAGAAAATGTGGAGCTATTTTACAGCTATCAGCAAGTGTCCTTAAGGACAATGTCACAGCAATTTAATGAGGTATATAAGGACCTGCAACCACTGATGAACAGTGTCCAGGAAGATTCTTTCTGCAGTTCTGCTCTGACCCAGCTTCTTCACTCCTCCTTCAGTATAACACCTCTAAAACTTGTAAGAGGTGGTAAAAATGTTCTTTGTTAAGTGAATCCTCAAGTTAAGCCACTCTTCAAATTGCTTATATAGTGTGAATTTGCTGTCATGACTGTGAGAGCTGGTGCTAAATACAGTGGGAGCTCTGGGGAGAAAGCTTAGTGCTTTTCTGGGCATTATCTGGGCAGTGCACAGCATGGAATGGGCACAGTGTGTCCTGCGGTCCCAGGAGCTGCTCAGCCTTCATTTTTTTCAATTACCCTCAGTAATTTTAGGTGATAATCAAGTAAGTAAATGTTTCTGTCTGGGACAAGACAGTCAGCCAGGATGGGCCTGCATTGTCAAATAGATAAATTTACCCATTTTATTCTCTACACCACCTTTGTCTAAAGAAACTGCTTTTTGAATCTGTTGGCACTAAAGTATTTTACTTCATGTACTTGGACACACAGGGGGAGTGTAACATCCTGAACTCATCTGTTTTGGATTATTTTTTCCTTGCGTATTGCCTCAAGGCTCCTTGTAGCTGCTCCCCATGTCTGCTAGGCAGGTGCTGCTTCACTTACAGACTGCTGCAGCTTGGAGTCTAATCATTCCTTTTATGTGTGGAAACTCCTATCTTGACACTCCCATCTTGACAGCTCCCCCTGCAAAAACCCTAGGTGGAAAATACATTAATTAAAGGTCTTCATTTTATATTGCTGTAGGAAATATTAGTTTACATTATATATGTAAATATTAATATATATAATATAGTATACTTATATATATAAAAGAGAGAGAAGAGAATGTGACTTATTTTTCTTTGTTTGCTGCTAACCTGTTCCTGATTTACCATCATTTACCTAGATACTCTTCATTCCATTTGGTTATCTAACATATAAAATCTTTAAAACAATCTGAATTTTCCTTGATTGAAGGATTTTGTTCATATTACCCAAAACAGCTGTGGCTCCTAACTAAGTGGTGATCTGAATGGGGAGGAAAGGTACAATCCACAGGTAACCCCTTCATGCTGCTCCCAATGCTAATCATCAAAAAGCACTGGCATTTAAATCACTTCCAGGTTGTGAAAGGCTTTATCTGTTAAAACAAAAAGAAATTGCAATTAAAATCAGCAGTGTTTGGACCAGCAAAACAGTAATGTGGGAAAAGGAGGCTCAAGGAAAGTTAGAGACAAATCTGATACTGAGAAAAATTGCATTAGCAAAAAGTAATTATAGGAGGGGCTGACTGAATGACAATGCTATTACCTTGGTCTGGTTCTGGCTGTGCTTGCAGAGAAGATGTTAAAGGGGGAAGAGCTGTATCAGCTCCTAATTCTGACAAGTAGTTTTGGAAAGTTGTGTAGATTTGAAGGTGTTTTGGTGTCCAAAATGCAAGGATGAATAACATCAGGCTTTATCCAGGCAAATTTATAAGCATATTAATTTCTCTTGAGTAAATTAAATTAATGCTTAGCAACTACTCAAGGATTTTGGAAGACATTGCAATGTATAACTGAGACATAGACATTGCTGTGTTCAATTTTTTTGAGTTTTTCTGTTGTTTTGGTTTTATGTTTGTTCGGTTTTGTGTGATTTTTTGGTAAATGCTAACTCAGTATGCTGGTTTTGGCTAGGGTAGAGCTATTTTTCTTCATAGCAGCTAGCAAGAGCTATGCTTTGAATTTGTGCTGGAGAAGGTACATCTTGAAGTACCAGTGGCTGTGCATGAGGTCCAACCCTAAGTGACTGCAGTTTGTGGATAAGTGCAAGCTGGAGCAGGAACGAAGGGAGCAATGCTAAACCATAAAACCTCACTCAAAGGGATCAGAAGTGTAGCTGGTAGTGGAAATACCTTCAAACTGTTGTAATCCATGACTTGAGTTGTATGTTATGGGAGTTGCTGCAGCAGGAGCCACCAGAAGCAGAGGAGGACAATCCTTACAACCGCAGCAGACACCCGACCTGAGCTGCCTTTGGAGTCTGATAACTCCCCACAACACAGCACCTCTCATGTCCTGAGTGAGCACCATACCAGATGGAGCACAAAATCATGGGCTGAACGAACCTACTGGGCATTTTGTGGATGCTTGTGGTCTTTTACGGACATTTTACAGACATTCCACATGGGTGGTCCATAGACTAAGGGAATGCTATCTGTGAAATATATCAAACAGTGAGAATGAGGATGGTGGGTAATGGTGATGTGTAGGACCTGAGCATGATGTAAATGGTATGGGATAAGAAGTGGAGATTGTGCTGGTTTGGGCTAGGGTGGAGTTAATTTCCTTTATAGTAGCCAGTATAGGGCTGTGCTTTGGATTTGTGCTGGAAACAGTGTTGATAACAGAGGGATGATTTTATTATCACTGGACTGTGCTTACACAGAGTCCAAGCTTCTCAAAACCCATAAGTGAGGAAACTGGGGCTGCACAGGAAGCTAGGAAGGGACACAGTCAGGACAGCTGACCTCAGCTGACCAAAGGTATGTTCCAGACACAGGGTGTCATGCTCAGCATATAAAACTGGGGGAAGAAGAAGGAAGCAAGGGGGACATTTGGAATGATGGCATTTGTCTTCTCCAGTCACTGTTAATGTGATGTAGCTCTCCTTTCCTGCCTGCCCGTGGGAAGTGATGAATTCCTTGTTTTGCTTTGCTCATGTGGGAGACTTTTGCCTTACCTATTCAACTGTTTTTATTTCAATCCACAAGTTTTCTCACTTTTCCAATTCTCTCCCCCATCTCAGTGAGGGGAAGTGTGTGAGTGGCTATGTGGTGCTTAGTTGCAGGCTGGGGTTAAAGCATACATAAGCTTTTTTTTTTAAGCATAAAAACCTTTGTTTTACATGCAGTAAAACAAATATATTATCCCAAAGGAGTTCCAGTTAATTTGCTTTTCTTGAAAATGAGTGTAGCTACATTGCAGAAAAATAACCCCCCTTGTCTGTGTTTGTGCAACTGGTATTTAAAAAACAATGCCAAAGGAGTTTATTTATTGTGATGCCCAAAATACCCAAGACGAGTACATTTCTGCTTCAGAGCAAATGTTAATTATGTTTCAGGTTTTTCTGTGACAAAGATATAAAAAGTTTGATTTAGCCTTTTAAAAACCTCAGTGTTTGATGCCAGAAAATGCTGGTTAATTAACCTTCAGATTTCTGTGCTACATGTGAGAATGCTTGGCTTATAAAATGATTCCATCATGTAAGAGCCTTAACTGCAGTGAACGACAAATTCAGAGGCTTGTTATGTCAGAAAGGAGGAGGAGGAACTTCTGTTTAGGTCTTGCCTTCAGAGGGAAAGGAAACACTGATAGTATCCCTGTAACCTTGCACTGATGAGCAGGCACCACGTTGCTTTGGAAAGATTCATATTTGAGATCTGATGACTAAGTGGTGGTGGGCACAGCTGCTTTAGAATCAGAGATAAAGGAAAGAAGGAAAACAAATCCAGAACTGCTATGAAAAAATCTTGCTGACATGTAATGCTGTCAGAGCATTTATAAAGAACAGAAACCCTATTCAGTGTCATTCAGGTACGTGCTATATTGAATGAAATATTTATTATTATAAATGCTGCCAAAGGTCTGCAATTGATAGTCTCTGGATTTATGAACAATAGCCTCTGTGAGAGAAATGAGATAGCTTGAATTATTGAGAGTATTAATTCTGCTTCCAGTGTAAATTTGTTCTTAAAGTCAATCAGTTTATGCAGATTAAGTGATCCTCCAATAGGGAGGGGTTTTTAAATATTTGTGGATACAGAGAAAATGATGGAAGTTTGCTATATTTTAGGTCTTTGGCTTAAGAATCTTATTAGAATAGGATTGCTGCACTGAGAGCAGAAGGAGTATTTTGGAACATGCATGGTGTTTTAAGGTTTTTGGGAAATTCCACAGATAAATATACTAATAAAAGGTAAATGCCTCTTCCAAGCATCGTAGCAATTGGTATAACCTGATCCAAACCAAATTGGGGTTATTGGAGGTCTCTTGACTTGACTTTTGAAATTCCAAGTCTCTCACTCATAAATGTCTCAGGTTTTGTTTTCACAGTTCTGAAGTAGTTTTCCCATTGAAGTTGGTGATATAGATTTACACTCTTTTAATGAGATCTTCAGCTTTAAGAAGGAACTTCCTAATTAGACAATGAGATCCAAGCCTGTTTTTTAAGTTTGCTTTTGGCACTACTAAAAGGTTTATTTAACAATAACTAAAGATTGGACAGCACATGTGTAAATCTTCATCAAAACCATTGCCTGAAAGCTCATAAAAGACTTTTGGCTAGCAATGGCAAGAATGATCTGGTCTTTAATCTTGGATGCTTTATAACTAACGTTTTATTAGAGAAAATAAATTTCAGCCTGGAGAGAGGATGGGATAAACAGCAAATTGTGCAGTTTATACCTTGGAATGAATGGTAAATGTGCTATTTCTTTCTGGGAAAGGGTTCAGCCTTGTCATGTGGAGCATGATGCACAATTGCCATTTGTGTGTAGAGAAAGATATGATATGATTATGGGTGGCATGACAAACTGCTTTTGAACATAAAGTCATTTACCATTTGCTTCTGATGTGGACGGTGTTACCAGCAATGTGTTTCCTCATCCATATCCTTGAAATTCTTTGCTCATCTGTTGTCCCCACAAGAGGGGGAGTTCTAAGACTGGTGCTTTTACTGAAGCAACAAATACATGTTGTATTTCTGATTTAAAGCTTGAAAACTTTCATCTGGTATTTGAGAATTTTATTAAAATTCTTCTTTCTGTTTGTGAACAAAGTTCAAGCACTTCTCTGTGGCTGTCCTCCTTTTTGCTTTCCTTTCTGAACTTTCCTGTACCTTTTAAAATAAGATGTATCTTGCATTTTGCAAACACAATGATTGTAACACAGCATTAGTGGAAGACAGCTGTAGTGACTTCCTTGTCAGGCTGGTAATTCTGTGTGTAAGTGAACAGCTCAGCTTCCTCAGGCTTTCAAAGGAAAAATAACAATAAAAATTTTGACCTGAAGGGATGGAAAAAATCTGATGCTTCTTTTCACTTTATCTCTTCAGTGCTGTAAATGAGAACCAGTAAATGGAGCTTCAAGTATTGCTGGAGAAAGTGGAAACATGGAAACTATTTTATATCATTGAGAATTTTTTGGCTGATAACCTGAAAAGCTTTAAATATCACAGGAAGAAAATGGTCATAGTTTTAGAGGTGTTCTTAAAATGTTGCAACTGCAGAATTGTCTTCAAGAAGTCAGCTAATGTGAGTGTCTGTGATGACGTTCTGATCAAGAATGGATTAAAAGAAATTAATTAAAACAACTATAAATCCAGTTAGTATATGATCTCTTTAAGTACTCTTAGTTTTAGTTCTGGTTCTTGAATATTGGCTTAAAGGTAAAAGTAGCAAAGAGCTTACAGTGACAAGGGATGGTGATCCAGGGGGCTGACCAGATTTTATATCCACTGTTTTACTGTGCTCCACTTCAGCTATCTACAGCATGCTTTTGCTAGCAGCAAGAAATATTCACAGTAAAGAGTTTGCTGGTCCATTCCTTGAGAGATAGAACGTAAGCTCAGCAGGCAGACATTCCAGAATATTTTCTCAGATTTCATTCTACTAAGACTAGGAGGGCATTACAATTCTGTCTTAATTAGCATGTTAGACAAATGTCCATCTGTGAGAATCATTAACAAAATTCCAGCTGACTCAGCTGAGACAGGATTTTACTCAGAATAAAAGGCAGGTTTTCATGTCTAGGTTAATGATGAGACAAATCTAGAACAGTTTGCTTTGTTTAAGGGACTAAAACATATGCACAAACTTTTGTTACCTGTGGATGGTGCTAAACATATCAGAGCTGGGATTTCATGCAGCATTGTAAGAGTGTTTCACAGCTTGAAAGGCAGGAATAAGCAATGCCTTGGTTTCTGTGCTCTTTCAGTGAATTAGTGATGGTGGAGAGAAAGTAAGGGCATGATGACTCATTTATTAGGTTCTTTTAAGTCATTAAAAATCAGGTATCAAAAAATTGCATTGAAAAAGCTTCATTTTAAATAAGTTAGAATAAAATTGCAGAGACAAAGATATTTAGTCTTGAATTTGCTGTTAATGTGAAGATGCACAACCAAATGAATACAATTGGAATAGTCTTTTACAGAAATTCCAGTAAGAAAATCAATTTACTATAGCTAAAACCAGATAAGCAGCCAAAGGAGTTCTGCATTTTGTACATATTCAGACATAGATTTCATTTCCATGCCATCATAGAAAAGATTGCTTATTCAAATTTTATGACTAAAAAGACAAATGTTTTACACTTTTTATTTACTCTTTGGATGCCTAAATTAATCCTACAGCATGAATCATTTGCATTGTGAAGAGACTATCTGGAAAAAAAGCACCATAAATAACACCATTTTATCTGGGGGAGGAGAAAGTAGAATAAGACATATTGCAAATTGGTCTGACAGCAAAAAAGTCCACAGCTTTTTCTTCATTCTTTATGTCACTGAGTTCTGAAAAAATTATTCCCTGACAACATTTCTGCAAGGAAGGTTTTCTTTTGCCAAAGACTCCTCTGGTCACCTCCATTACTTCTCAGCCTCACGAAACAGGAGGTTATTTGAGGAGCCTGAGGATGCTCAAGGGAAAGCCAATGTCTGCTTAGCCAGGAGCAATGAATCCTGCATTTCCTGGCATACATGCCAAGCAGAACCTCCCACCCTGTCTTTTGGAGCTCTGGCAGGTCAGATCTGCCAAGCTGGTAGAGCATGAACTGCAGAAATAGATGAGTTCCCATCATTTGGGGATGTGTCCCACTTGTCCGTCCAACATCAGACTTGTTGCCTATAGATTGCCAGGGGTCAGGTTTTAAGGGGCTGTAATGACTCTTTTGTGCATTGGCAAATGGACTTTTAATCTTTTCCCTGGTCTTTATGCCTAGTGAAGAACAGCTGCTACCAGGGAAAGTCTCATCTTTGCTTTCATCAAAAATGAGATAATATCTCCCCTGAGAGTGTAGGATTTTTCAATTCCTGCTCTGTCCCTATTGCCTGATTTACTTGTTTTTCTTCACATATTGACTTTTTTAGCCACCATCCTCTCAAATTTCTGCCTGGCATGAGTGTGTTGCTGCAGGCTCTGCTCTCTTCATGCTGCTGTATATCCTCACAGACCTCAGTGGGGAAACTGCTGTGGGAAAAGGGAATAAATGAGGTGGGATTTCAGTCCTCAATTTATTTATAATACAAGAGCTGTTGATTTGTTGTAAGAGTAAAGAGAAGGAACTTGACTTGAGTCAAAAAATCTCAGCCCCTGTGCCAGCTCATGTCTATACCCTGCCAAGAACAGAGACAGTTATTCAGAAACCCTCCAAGCTGTGTCAAAGTTCTACTGGGCAAAATGAGGCATTTTATCCATATGCTTTTTCCCTTGTTGAGGGCAGATGATTGAGCATGGCACTTGGCTTCTCAGCAGACTAGAGTGATGTAGCATCTTGGATGGTGACGTGGGCAGTGGGATCTAGGACCCCCTCAGCAAGTTTGCTGATAACACCAAGCTCTGTGGTGCAGTCTCTCTGCTCTGCCCTTGTGGAAGCCCACCTGGAGTGCTGCATCCATCTCTGGGACCCTCAGCATAAGGAAGATGAAGAACATAAGATTCAGTGAGTCCAGAGGAGGCCATGAAATTCATCACAGGGCTGGAGCACATCTCGTATGAACACAGGCTGAGAGAGCTGGAGTTGTTCAGACTGGAGAGGAGAAAGCTCTGGTACTTCCAGTGCCTAAAGGGGCTCCAAAAGAGCTGAAGAGGGACTTTCTACCAGGCTCTGTAGTGATAGAACAAGACAGAATGGCTTCAAACTGAAAGAGAGGAAGTTTAGATTGGATATTAGGAAGAAATACTTTACTGTGAGGGTGGTGAGTCACTGGCACGGGTTTTCCAGAGAAACTGTGGTTGCCCCATCCCTGGGAGAGTTCAAAGGCAGGTTGGATTGAGTTCTGAGCAGTCTGGTCTCATGGAATGTGTCCCTGCCCATGGCCGGGGGGCTTGAAATTAGGTAATCTTCAAGGTCCCTTCTAACCCATACCCTTCACAGACTCAGTTATATTTCTGTGAATACACTTTTTGCAAATGACCAGAAAGAAATGGAGTGGAGGAAGGCACATGTATGCTTGTTCTAGGACACTGTCATTAAGAGAGAAATGTTGATTGGAGGAATTAATTCCTCCTGGATCCAAGGAACGGGTGTATTCCATGCTGTTGGGACAGAGCTATGGTGTGGCAATCAAAATAAGAATAAATTTTTTAGAATTAGCTTCCCAAATTGGTATGTGCTGAGAGATCCAAGTGTGCTTCAGAGATGCTGGATGCAGCTGGACATCTCAGATCTGTGAAAATCTAAATCCCCATGCTGCTCTTCCCTGCCCTTTCTTTCATCAAAGGAGATACTTTTTTCTTTTTTAATAATGAAGTTCTTACTGGAAAAGGGTGCTATTCTTTGTACTGGCTTCTGCCATGATACTGCTGCAGGTTGAAGCATGATTACAAAGTCCTCTGATAGATCCTTGTATTCATAACTTGTGTAATAGTTTAAATAGATGTTTCTTTTCTAATGGAACACACTAAAATTTTCATGCTGAAATGCAAATATTCTTTTGGACCAAAAACTCCACACAGTACTTTGAAATAATTACATGGAGAGTAAAGGAGCTGAAGTGTCTCAGTTTGTATTTGTATTCTTGAGCAGGACAGTGGCTTAACTTAAAGGCTAAAGAGTGCTCATTTTGCTTATTCCATAGTATTTTTTCCTGTGTGGTTTCGAACTGCACGATTTTATTTAGAGTAGGTGTTGATGTCATTGAGGACAGGTTATTAATTTTGTAGGGATGAGTACAATATCTGAAGTTTGGACAGATAGCTGTGTTTGCATTTTGCTTGCCTATCTCTCCCCTACTTGTTGCATCCAGTCCTTCTCAGGTAATAATAAACTTGTTTACTTGCCTGCCTTCTGTTGGCAATATCTGGCCCTGCTGTGTTTAATGAGTAATAAGTTTGTCACAAAACCTGAAGCACAAGTATCATACGCATCAGGAATGACTTTCCTTTAGTAATCACTTTTCCAGGAGATGATTCAGTTTATTGTTGCAGGGAGTTGTGTAAAATGTAACAGAATATTAATAGAATGCTGTGCGAGATAACTGAGGATCTTTGGCTGTGGGGTGGTGGAATGCACGCTTGCTGAATCACCTCTATTAAACCCAAAGGCTCAATGATTGCACTTTAGTCTAAGCCTAGCAGAGAAAAAGGTCATCTTGATTCTCTATTGCAAAAAATCTTTACTCCTAATATATATAAAATGCTAAGCACTTTGTAGTGTATTTTGATAGAAGAGTGCCTGAGAACATCCGTCACTCCCTTGCTTTTTGAAGTGTTGTACTTTTCTAGTAAAAGCTATTGTACTATGTTCCCAAGCAGACACCCTGCCCTCTCTACCTATTTTTCCCTTTTCCAAAGCTAAAAAAAAAAAAAACAAACAAAAAAACCCCCAAACAACCAAACAAACATAAAACTAAAAATAAAAATTTAATTAGTTTTTTTTCCCCACAAGGCTTTTTAAGAGGTACTTGGTATAGGTAATGTGCAATAAGAGGCTTTCGAGTTTGTTGAAATACGTCAGATGGCTTAATTATTTACCCATGTGTCTGACTATGACATCTAAACCAGTCCTTGTGCCTCATCTGGCATGTCTTGCATGGTGACTCAAGATACATTCAGTTGTTGTAGAGTTATTCAAAGACAAGAAACCTAAGATTTTAGTTTTGGTTGTTTTTTTTTTTTTTTTTCTTTTTTTTTTATTTGGTGGAGAACGTTAATAGCGTTCGTTTTTTCCCCAACATCCTCATGGATAGTGGTGGCATCCTCAGGGTACTGGAGCTGATGGAGCTGCTTTATGTCAGAAGTGAATCCTGCCTGTAGTGTCTTAGATTTGTGAATGGTAAGTGTTACTCGAGGAACTGGCCAGAATGGCTGTTGTTTACTTAATAATGGCATTTCAGTTGTTAAATCTCTCGCTAAGCTAAACTGACTTCAGTGGATTGAAACATTTGCAGGCTCCCAGGAGGCTGGAATAGAAAAATAATAGACACCTGCTTTGTTTCTATGTACAGATCTAGTGCAGAGCTGTTAGACTGCATCTAAATAATGTATTTTATCATTGAAACTTGCTTTTAAAATCTTTTTCAGAGGAAGAGGGAGTGTTGGGACAGGAGTGCACTTTAGGAAATAATTAATTTCTTTTTAATGAGTAGCATCTAAGATATGAGGACATTATACCAGGATGGAACAAATTTATTAGCCTATTATTGCACTATTTATTGTAATCCTTGTATTAAATGTGGTTGTGCTTCCTTTTGAGGTGTTTGTGCAGTTTTTCTCGAGTCTGAGACCTTGAGATCTGTTTCCCTCAGTCTTCAGTTCTTCTTTAAGACACACACCTTTACAGACCAGCAGCCAATTTTTAGGACTTTCTGAGCAGTTTCACTTTAATTGTGAGGCTCTGGGCTTCCCATTTTAAATTCTCTGGGTGTAAAGAAATGTGATCAATGTGATCTCATGCAGATCCATAGTCTACTGTGGCTAGACTATTTCTGCTACCCCAAGTTAATAATCTCAGGTCAATACTGTTATTTTGTCACTACATTACAGCCTGCTGAAGACCATGAGTACAGTTTTCTTTAACCTGCTGGACCCCAGAGTCTCCTTCTCTTGTAAATAATTTATGAGCAGTGTGTTTTTCAGGAAGGCTGTACTGACTTCTTATGCTTGTGTGAACTCTTCCCCTAAAACAAGCTTCACTCTTGCTGCTGGTAACTTCTGTGTATGTTTCTAAATGCTGTGTGTTGCCCTTTGGAGACAATATCTCCTTCTGCTAAGCACACACACATTAGTGGATTTCCTCTGCAGAAAACCATTACTCAAATCTCAGCTGATTTCTGTTCATAAAATTCCATAGTAGCTAGCCAGTTTTTCTGCTGCAAAAGCTGGCACAGCAGAATGCCTCTAGCTGTTTGTAACACAGATGTTGCTGTCATGCTGCTCAGGTCCTTCCCTCCGAAGGGTTTGGGGTTCCCCTGTGCTGTGTGCCCTTCCAAAGGAGGCTGAGGGACAAAGTAAGCACAGACAGCTTTTGTTGGACATTCCAGATCCTCTGGCAGAGTGCCCATGCTCATCCTGGATACCTGCAGCCTCTGAGACTGCAAGGGGATTACAGTTTTGCTTATACTGAATTTTTAAATGTGTGCTGAATCCATTGAGCTCATTGGGCTCACTTGTAGTAACCCCTGAAAATACTCCTAATTTTTTTTTTTTTTTTTTGTTCCATCATTTCCTTCTAAGAAATTACCCACCCCATAATCTGGGAGTGAGAGCACCTTTGGGTTTATCAGTGGGTTTTTTTTGCAGTGAAGTTTGCATGATGCCTGGTTTTTCCTGGAGGAGGCTGTGAAGCATCTGGTGGGGGCAGATGAAGTGTGTGGGTTGTGTGAGGGGTGAGGTCAGAATCTCCTGCTTTGACTGCTCTGGAGTTCCAGTCCAAGAACTGCTGGACACAAACAGCTGCTGAGATATCTCATTTTCCTGTTTCCCACAAAGGAAAAAACAGCAGCTGGGTCTAAAGTGCCTGAGCTGATTTAAATGAGTTATCTGTTATTTCTACACATATCTTCAGTTTCATCGCCAGAGTGAGGAGGGAGGAAGGACTCCCAACTATCCATTTTAGTCAAAAAGACTATTTCTTACATTTCATGCTTCTACTCTGTCCTCACCCTTAAAGGAGAAAAATGTATCAATGCCCCAAGGTGGCACATTAGAAATGCCATCGGGCTGAGAGCTTTGGGGACAGGGAGGTTGCTGGCACTTCAACAAACCCATGCTTGACTCTTCCTCATCTTGCTTTATGGTCATGTGAGGCAAAAAAAGGTAAGAACATATAGCATCTGTACCTTGGCCACCTGTGGAATAGCAAAGCTGTGGGTGAATGTTTAGTTGTCCTGTGGTTTCTCATGTTAGGATCTTAATACCACTTGTAAAAGTACATTGTAATATCAGTTCAGGGGGCTGAAACCTGCTATTTTGGATACAGAATTGTTCTGAATTGCAAACTAGGTCTGTCTTCAGAGCTGGAATGAATTGCAGATGAAACTCTTAGTGAAGAATAAAGAAAAAATGTTTTTAATGCTACAGTAAAATAATGCTGCTAGGACAGGGGTCTGTCTCAGGAGGATAATTTTGGCGGGCTTTTTTTTTTTCCTTTTCAAAATTCTTTTCTCTCCTAAATAATTTGTATATGCCTAAATCTGACAAGGAGTAATTACTGTGGGCAATTTAAGGTCTTTGTTTTGATAGCTGAGTGAGATGGGAGAAAGGACAGGGGGTAGTTGGGATGAGGATGAAGAGTTGCTGGGACTTCTGGACTTTATGAAATCACTCGAGTTTTATTGTCAGCTTTGGAAATATCTGCATTTTATGACTTCTACTTTTCTAATGGCTCTGTTCAGAGCTGCCGTGCCCAGGGACCTCTCAGTGATGAAGTTGCACCTTGCTGACATCCACTACCTGTCTGCTTCCTCTGTGTGAGGGATGTGCAGTGGAGTTCTGGATTTGGAAGGTGTAGGGGATATGCATGTGTGTGTGTGTTTGTCTGTTTTCAAAATATCTGCTGTTACATGTTTGTGATGGAAAAGGGAAGCACCCTGAAGTACAAGGCTGAAGACTGTAGTGCAGTTAACAGCAGGAGATGGTGAGTTTTGTAAAGAGAATTGATTTCTCCTCCATAGCTGTGGACCTTGGGGTAATTTTATCTCTGATAGAGAGCAGATTTACCCTGGTTCTAACTCCTGGTAAGATCCAAGTTGTCACCTTCATCTTTGTTTCAAGCAGACCTCAAATAGTTTTGTTCTTAAAATTATTATTATTTTTTAAGGGAGTCTGAACTCAGTGTGTGTTTTAGCTTTTATTTTTAAGGATATTCTAGAAAGCTTTCTTTTTCTTAAAGGTAGTAAATTTGTACATCGACTATTTAAGTGCATTTGATATGTAATCTGTTCTAATGAGATGTTATGTTTTCTGGTTTACTGTTCCTTTTTTATTTTATAGAAAAGACTTAATGCAGAGCTTTTTTACTTTTTAAATTTTTTTTTTATTCTTTATTGTCTTAGGATGAATATTTAAACAGCACTCTTCAATCTTGCTTCAAAATGTCCCTGTGCACATCTTCTCACAAGGAGTTTCCTCAGTTGCTTCCACTTCAGGATATTGGATGCAATAAAACAGAAATTAAAAATTCACCTGCTGGTGTCATGTCTCCAGTTCCTTACAGCTGCAATCAGTCCACGCTGATAGCAGAACACAGTCCCCTCTACATTCCCTCATCTTTCATGGAAAACAGGCACGAATACTCCACAATGGCATTCTGCAGCCCTGCTATGGTCAATTACAACATTGCCAGCAACTTTGGGGACCCAGAAGGCGTGACTGCGAGGCAAACCTCCAGCCCCAGTGCGCTGTGGTCTGCTCCTGGCCACCTGTCCCCTCTGAGCCTGCACCGCCAGTCCTCGCTGCTCTATGCAGAGCAGCCCAAGAGCCTGTGGTGCGAGGCACGCCCGATGGAGCCAGTGCTGCCCGGGAGCAGGTCAGTGCTGCTTCTTGCTTTAAAACTTGCCTGAGTAATATTTACAGGTTCCTTAGCTCAAGTCTTTTCTTTTTACATTTGAATTAAAGTGTTGGTCCCGCTGAAAAACAAAACGATGCAAAAAAAAAAAAAAAACCCAAAACCTCCACTAGACGAATCAGTCAGGGTGTGTGTGTGTTGTTTGTTTGTTTGTTTTTAATGTAACTTCTGAAATGAGGGTTTTTTTCAATCTCTCCTTACTATACACCAACACAGAGCATTACAAATAGCTTCCGTGTGGGAGCAGTTTACATTGTGTAAAAAAACGTCGAAGACAGCTAGGTACTATTTTGTGTAACAAAATTAATTTTGCTCTGGCAGATTAAGTCCTTTGAGTGAAAGAGGGAAATGCTAATTCTTTTTGCCTTTTCATGCAATATTGTTTGAGTTCATTTTTACAGTTTTTTTTTTTTTTTTTACTGCTTCTAATAGATGTGAAGGCTTTTTGTTAACTTGAAATTCAAGGGAAATGTTTTATTTGCTTTTTGGTTTTAGTATAAGCAGTCACAGGATGCTTACACTAAAGTATAGCAGCATGCAAGACGTTGAAAGGGGGCTGCTGCTGAAAAAGCCTGACTTTATTTCTTGCTGCTGTTCCCAACTGACTTTGTAAAGTTGTTGTGAAGAGCAGAGTCACAGGCTAAATTTTCAACTGACAAGAAAGTCTGTTTGCAAAAGCACATTCTTGTTCTGCACATTTACTCATATTGCAAACCCAAATCAGCGTCTGGATCATCAGCTGATGAAATTGCTCCATTCTTGGGCACAACACTGGTTGGATGGATAAAAGCTCAGGGTCTGCAGGTGCTGTTCCTGCTTCAGCAGCTGTATGTTCATTCATAGGCCTCCTTATTTAACTTCAGCAGTCATTTGGAGTATGAAAAATAGTGTGTCCTGGTAACAGTTTTAGTTCAATGGTTAATAAAGGATTTGTGCTATTTTTGAGACTACCCACACTCCTTCTGCAATGGGTGGGCTTTATGGAGTGCAAATGTGCTTTCAGTGTAGGTGTGTGGATTGGGAAAGACTCTTTGGGTAGCACTTACATACAGAAGAATTCCCCAAGCAGCTTTGATGTGAATAGGGGTAATCCAAACTCTTTCCACTTTGGTTAAGGTTCCAAAACTTTGACAGCCCTGGGAAGGTTAGGGTTTGAAGCTGTCCAGATGTTGGGACAGCAGCTGGAATAACCCAGGAGTTAGAGCACCCTGTCTGATGCTCTGCAGTGCCCACTTTACAACAGACAGAAGGGAAACCAAACCTGTCCCACTGGAGTTTAAATAAATAAGTCATCAGCTATTTGTATGGATATATAAGGATTATTGCTCATGCAGCTGATGATGACCTAACTTAAAGAGAATCAAGAAATTCTGGAGTATATCCTCTTCTTCACAGAATGGTTTGAATTGAAAGGTGTCTTAAAGACCATCTAGTTCCAACCCCTCTGCCATGGAAAGGGACACCTTCCCCTAGACCAGGTTGCTCAGAGTAGAAGGATGACCAGGAGAAAATCAGTGATTTATTACTTTAAGTGAAGTCTTAATTCCTTTTTAGAAAGGTAGAATTTCTATATAGAAACCACCATCATAAAATAGAGAGGAGTACTAGGAGGTGTAAAGTGATAAATCTTTCACCATGTGGTCCTCGGTGGCCACCAGGGTACATCCCCTGTTTTCCTGCATCCTTTGGTGCAGGAGCATGGTGAGCATCCATCCAACCTCTTCCAGCTCACCGGCAGGACCTGGCAGCTCATTCCTGTGCTGAGCATCCTGGGGTGGCCCAGTCCTGCAGCAGCTGGGACGTGCTCTCTACCCACGTGCGGGGCTGCCCTCTGTGGATTGCCCTGTGTGTGGAAATGCTGAGTGCTGGGATATGGGATGTTTACCTGGAGGCCCTGACTGTTTGCAGGGTCTGTAGCCCTCACAGACAGCGGTGACAAACAGATGGGGTTTGAGGCTGCAGCTGTCGCCGACGAGCGGCTCTGATGCTGCTTGGCCCGCAGCAGGAATTTGCTCCAGATGGTTCTGCTGCTCGCAGGCTGTTTGCCACAAGCCTGAGGAAGCATTGCAGCTTGCTTGTGTGCAGGGTGGCTGTTGCTAAACTTCTAGGCAAGGAAAGAAAAAGTGCTTTTTAAATACACTTGGCATGACTGGGAGGTAAAAACTGACACTCCTCACCAAGATGTTGTGGTGTGTGTTTTTTCTTTATTTTCATCCATAATCTCAGTGCTTTATCAAGGGCATTGTTTTCCACAGTGTATCTATCAGTCACAGAGAGGCTCTCCAGCTGATTTTGAGGCTCTTCTGACCCTCACAATTGGATAACATTTCCCAAGTAAAGCTTTAAATATACCTCTTTTACTAATGTGAAACACCAAATCACTTTTGCTTCCAAATACAGGGGAATAGGAAGGAATAGGAATGCTCTTCCTTCCTTTCATTAGCAGCATTTTAGGCATGTGTGATACAGCCCCTTTACTCTTGGGGAGAGTTCCCCCTCACTGGTGTTCCCAGCATGGCAGAGAGGGAAATAACTCAGTGATTCACCAAGACCTTAACGAGGTGTGTGTGTAGCCAAAGACTGAGCTTGTTAAATACTTACACTCCTCTGCCTTGCTGTATTTGAATGAATTAACATTAAAAAAAAAATCTTTGTAACTTAATTGTACAACAAATATCTTAATTTTTCTGCTTTGAAACTTGCTCCGAGAAGTACCTTTTCCTCCTTTCCAAAATTTTTTACCAGGAAATTGGAGCACTTTCTCCTCAAAAACTTATCAACTTGATGATTTTCAGTTGGCATGTGGGTGTATTTGTCCTTACCTCCTGTCAGGAAACCAGCACAAAATCTACTTTTAATATATTAGTTAAAGCCTCTTTGACAGCACTTTCAGCATGTTTCCACTATTCTGTTTAAACTTGCCCTTGTTCTGTAGAAGTCATAAACCATGCTACCTGCTGTCTTACCCAACTGATTTTTCTTCTCCTCCCTAATCCTTCTGGAAGGTTGGATGAGGAAAATTCTAGAGTTCCTAAGTTCTGCCTCTATGCTTAAGTTTATACCTGTAAGTTGGCTACACACCATTCCTTTTCTCAAACTCTGAGCTGCTCAGAGTTTGCACATTACACTATTTTCTCTCTCTCTAGAAATTGTATTGACCCTGAAAGCACAATGTGCAAGACCCATCAAAAAATGAGGTCCATTTAAAAGGATACAATGGATGTACTTCCTGTACCTAAACCCAATGTTACTGATAATCTATGCTCCTTTCCTCTTGTGTTTGGATCTTGGTGTCAGGAATAGGCTGTTTATTCATGGTTTTTCCTGTTTTAATTTTAATCCCTTCATGAAGAATAGTTCCTGTATGTTGGAGTTATTTGCAACACTTCAGGGATGTCTATATCTAACTAATTTATATAGAGCAATAATTTCTTTAACACATGGAAGTATTTTATTAATTGTGTTTCTTCATTCTTCTTGCACTGAGGCTTCTTTTTGTTTAGCATTAGGGTGATCAATGTGGGCTGTCACCTTGAACACAAAACTTTGCCTGACATCATGAGCTGATCTTGTAGGCTGAGATTCACCTCAGTTATTTGTCTCCAGAATGTCATTGAATGAATTAAGCTTCATGTAAAGGATGAAGCTCTTGAGAATGGATGTCTGTTGTAATTTTGCCTTACTAACAGGACAAAGCAACTGCAGCTCTGTTCATTGTAGCATTTATTATGTCAGTCTGGGCTGTCTGAGTTCTCCTTTTCCACATGAAGCTCCCAAGAGGCAAAATCCACTTGGTTCACAAATTCCTGGACTTGCACATTTCCAATAATTCCTCAAGACCCATCAGCATTCCATATGATTTTTCCCAGGGTTCATGTGATTGATTCAGCAGCAGTCCAGTATTATGCCTAAATCTTTCTAGTGTGTCATCACTGGGATCAGACTACATGCTTTAAATTATCAGAAAAGGCTTAGCAATGTTTCACACTGTCCTGTGTTCAGGAATGTGAAGACTCTAGAGAGAGAGAATAGAAGACAATGGAAAGTTATGAAACTCTTTGCAGTGCAGTTTAAATTTTTCCTCTTTTATAACAGATGTTTTTCTCTTCTATCAGAGAAACATTAAAAAGAAAAACTAATGACAATGACTGTACAAGCCCATTTGCAAATAATCCTGGCTCAAAAAAGGATGCCCACTTCTGTGCAGTGTGCAGTGACTATGCTTCAGGATACCACTATGGGGTCTGGTCCTGCGAAGGCTGCAAAGCATTTTTTAAAAGAAGCATTCAAGGTAGGACAAAAAAGTTTTGATAACCTGCTTAAATAAATTGTTCCATGTGACTAGGGGCTGCAGCAGTTGACCTAGTAATGAGCTGGTCTGAAATCCTGGTGTTTGGTGCTCCATGCTGAAAATAGAGCAACACATGATTTGGCTGTTTTATCTCTTGGCTCTGATGTTATCAAGATCTGGAAATATTACAGAGTGAGCAATTGATTTCTGCAGAGAAGAGGTGGAATGCATAGCACAGTGAGGCCCTGCAGCACAGGCCTGGCTGGGATGGCACTGCAGACCTGTGAATCTGATGGGAGTTTGTGGCCCAGCTTAGTAGTAATTGAGAATTAGTTGTCATAGGCACAGTAAGAGTAGGCAATTATCTGGAGACTTTTCTTGCTCGGAGCTCTTCCTGACAAGAGTCTATTGCCTGGAGCTGTTGAGTCATAGTGTATAATATCTACACACTATGGAGGATGGAAAAATATGTGTAGTATGTATCAGGTGCTGACCTGATTATCATTAATGCTCAGCCCTCCACTCCTCAGAGCCTGCACTGCAGTATCTCTTACTCTCCCAGTCTCTCTATCTAAGACTTCCACTTCCATGTTTAAATTCTTAAATATTTGCTATTTAGTTCAAGTTTGCTGCATGGCTGCAGTGTGAAGTAACTGTGGGGCTCCACATTTGCTGTCACAGCCAATGGAAGTCACTCAGGCACTGCACTGCAGCTTTGGGGCACTTAGTTTCTCTAACCTTGGCCTAGTTATCCTGATCTTTAGTTTAATCTTGGGTCTTTTGGTGGAAAGTAATTTCTATTGACATTGGCTGCTACACATGGATACCAATGCAGAAAATCCTGCTGCTGTTTGATCTTTAATGTTCCTCTTCTTCTTCTGCCTGCAGAGCCTTTAGGAATCTTTTCTTTTTGCTCAGCATGGCAGAGATGGTGCCACTAGCAGAATCAAATTTAATTCAGAATTTGTTTTGCCTTTTCCATTCATTGTGCAAATTCTGCAGACATTTCTGCAGCAATTTCTACAAGCTGGTGCAAGTACTTTGGATTTCTAAAATACTTGAAGAGAGCTTTGTGTCCAGTTTGTCACAAATGGAGACTGAATTTGATCTCAAGGTGTTTTCTGTCAAGTCAATGCTTTGCCTGCTCTGTGTTGCTCACATGTACTTGGGCCACCAGCAAGTTACCCACTGTGGTCTTTTGTACACCTCAGTGTACCCTGTCAGGTAATGGTGTTTGTAATTCAAATGAAAGAATAAAAAAAGGCAAATAAAATAAAATCAGTTCTTGGCATAAAACACTTATCAAGCACTCAGTTGCAGTGGTTGTTATGCGGGATATTGTGTATTAAAATAAAAGGCTTCTAGGCCTGCCATAGACCAAAATGTTGGCCTTACTAATAAAATTAAAATTAGAAGTATGACTAAGCAACTGTGTGTGGTCTCCTTGGCTTGTCTGAGTTTGTAGTGCAGTCTGTTTGTCCACATCACTGAACATCTGCCTGCAAGTTAAATTATCCCAAGGCCACAAGAGTTTTAAATCACTTTATATTCCTGTGTGCAACAGAGAGCTTTCTTCTCCTGTCCCTCCATGTTGTGTGAAGAGTGATAAACAGTAATTTGTTTTTCAGTCACATCTGCCAGTAACAAATGGGACAAACTGTAATGTGATCTCTTCTTTTTAAAATTGTCAGTTCAAAAATTCAAGGTTAAAATAATTCTAATTTTGCATGGCAATAGTCATAATGGTTCAGTTAAATAATTACTCTTGGGGACATGAACTCTTGGATTTTTGCCAAGTGAAAAAAAATCACTCTAGTAGCTGTATTTTTGCCTGATCTTATTCTTGGTTGGGAAAAAAAAAAAAAAAAAACACCGAAACAAAACAAACCAATTTAAAAAGCCACCTGGGAAAAAAGATATTTAGAAAAGTAAATGAGCGAATATTTTTTGCATCCTTTTGTAATTGCTGCAAGAGATAGTTCCACTATTTGGCAGGAGATGATTCAACTGGATTTACACCAGGAGCGTACCCAAGTCCAGTTTACAGTAATAAACCTTTGGACCAGATTATTGATTAATGAGATACAGTAACGTAAAGGGGTTGGTGGGAACGAGGTGATATGGGAAAGAATGAGAACAAAAGAGGCTGCTGTGAAAACTGATGAAACTAAGATAAACACTTGTCCAGAATATCTAAAACTTGCACCCTCTACTTGTGTTTTTCTTTGTAGTTACAGGATGCAGTATTTCATACCAGTCTGCTTTTATCTTGGCCCTTTTTTTTTTCTTTTTTTTCTTTTTTTTTTTTCTGTTAACTTTGGTCCAGGGTCAATCCTCCAAAGGCTTCTTCATTCCTGGAACTCAGCACATCAGAGTTCAGTAAATAGAGCTGTAGTTTACTTAAATCTTTGCAGGACTGAAGCTGCTCTTTTCAATTCTGCTGAGGGAAAAAAAAAAAAAAGAAAAAAGAAAATCTGGTATCTGCCAGCTATAGACTCCCAATATACAGTAAGAAATTGGAAGTTGGGAACAAATTTCCACAAGAGTGTCTGTTCCATTTTCAAAAAATTAGTTGGTTTGAGAAGGTGCTTGGTTATCTGACAGTCACCACTATAAAGCTGAGTAATGCTGTCTGGTTAAGTTTGAGGCCACAGGCTGATGTTTAAAATATAGGACAATTAAGCATTTTTGCATCAGTTGAATTAATGGAGCTTAGATATATGCACACGAAAAAGCTGAGTTGTTTAAAGTTGAGAATGTTCCTGATTTGGGAAATGACCAAGATGGCTGGAAATGTTAAATTTTCCCTTCTTGCCCTGCTGCAGGACACAACGATTACATCTGCCCCGCCACCAATCAGTGCACAATAGACAAAAACCGGCGCAAGAGCTGCCAGGCGTGCCGGCTGCGGAAATGCTACGAAGTGGGGATGATGAAATGTGGTGAGTTTGGCATGGCTGCGTTCTGAGCTGGGGTTTTGCTGGTTTGGGTTTTTTTCTTCCCTTCAGCCAATTCTGTATCTTGTTTCCCTTGGAATCCTAAGAAGCCCCAACAACTAAAGCAAGGTTTTCTAGGAAGGAATTAAATGATTCTTAAAGCTGAAGAAGACTTGTCATTTTCAGACCTGTGGGAAGGGGCAAGGTGTAGGTTAAGAGTGAAAACCATATAAGCTCTGCAGAGGTTTGGGGATACAAGTTACTTCCATGCCATGCAGAATGGGAAATCAAGAGCTGCTGCTTCCAGAACCTTCCAGAGCCAGTCTTTGCTCATGTGAGGTAAAGGAGCCTGTGCTGTGCTCTGCTGCTTGGATGCACTGCAGGAGCAGCAGCTGTGTCACATCGAAGCAGTAGTTAATTAACCCAGCATTCCACCTCTGATGGTGGCAAGAGTGGGTGCCTCAGGAGAAGTGTAGGAATGAGAGCAGCACCTATGTGGAACTACTCTCAGCTTCCAAAAATTACTGGTTGGGGACGTCAGTAGAATGACAGATTGTCCATTGTCCTTCTTTGTAACCCTATAAAGGCTTAGCATCTACGACATTCCTCAGCAGCTTGGCCACCCATCCTGGGGGGAACCAGCTCTCTGGCTACCAGGCTCTTGTGGGGGGCTTTGGTGAGGCAGTGAGGGGAAGGCATTGGAGGACAGTTCCTTTTTTTGAACAAGCTGTCTCGTGGATGATGCCCCCTGGCTCTTCCACCAAAAGAAATAGTGAACCACCACTGTTTGTCATGCACCACTCAGAATTATTCAGCTTTTTCTTTTATACCTGTCTTGTACTTTCAGCAATGTGACTTCAATGCAGTTGATCATTTATAGATGATGTTTTAAAGGTTACTTTTAAGAAAATAAATTATTTGAGAAATGTTTCAATCTAATGTATGCCTACAGTCAAGTTTTGCTGTTTCTTATAGATTCCCCAATGTATGTAACAGAAACAGGCTGGGAAAATAACCCATAAGAACACAGGAGTGGACAGGAGAAGGTCCCTGTGCTTGGCTCTCCATGGTTTGCAGGCGTGTATCTTGTTTCATCCCATTTAATGCAGATACCTATTTCTGTTTCAAAACTAGACAGTGTTTCCATCCTCCCAGAGCTTTGATCTGCAGACTGTTTGCAAAATATGACTTCTTGCATTAGCAACATTGTTTAGAATTTCAGCCTGCATTTATTGCTGAACAATTAATGTCCATTTTTTCTAGCAACAACATTGTCTTTTAGCATAGAGGCTCCTCTGCTCTTTGTTGTTAATGGCCTGGTTTTGTTTAAGAACTGCATCATATCCATTCACAACCTTTGTTTTAGTTGAATAAATAAAACAAGAAAACTTCTCCTCTTGCAAAATAGAAAAGTAGATGAATCTGGAAATCATCAGGGTAGCTTGTCCCTCCACCTGCTCCAGGCAGAGATAACCCAATTTGCACTTGGATGCCCAGAACCATGGACAGCATTCCAGTGACTCTCCTCACTGCAGTAGCACTGATACATTTCTGTTGCTGCAGGAGCTCTCATCTGCTCACATCCCAGGATCCTATTTGCCTTTTTCAAGGTAACATCATGCTGGCAGTTCATAATCACACCATGATCTGTTATGACTGCAGTCTCCCCGTTCATTTCTAGCTGACAACTCCCAGAGTAGAACTGAAATTTCAGCTGTTCCTTGTATTATTTTTGTACTCCTCAAGTGCATTTAACTTCTTCTGCTCAAGTCAGATGATTATTTCTGTGTGAAGCTCCTGTCTTTTCCTGCAACAATGGTGCATCTCAACTTTATTGGTGTTTGGTCTTACCTCTAGGAAGGAAAGCTTTACACCTGCAAATAAGATTGCTTTCAAAATCTTACTTTCTGAATGGTGCCACTGTCTTTTGGTCATTTGTATGACTCAGAATTTTGCTCAAAGTTTTTCCAAGCCCCAGTTTCTATAAAGCCCCAGTTCTGGAGTTGGAAAGGTTTGGTAAAGATTGATTCCATAATGGTATTATAAGGTAGACCTCTACAATGCTTGCCTAATATGAATCCTTTTATTCTAGCTGTCCAGAAAGTCCTGATGTGTGATTAGACCTCATAGGCACTGTGGTATTACAAGCAATAAATTATAGTATTCACTTATGTCCTAACCTGTATTCCCTTGAATCTTGTCACATATTCATGAACATGTTTTTCTACAATAATGATTTTTGGCAGGACGTTGATGACTATGCCAGACAAAAAGAAAAAAGGCATTGAAACTATAACTGAAAAAAAAAAAAAAACTAACTGTATTTTTAAATAATTATGTTTTAAATAGTAGCACTAAAGCTTGAAATTCTCAAGAATTTAATTTGTGAGTCTGAACAATTTATTTTCAGAAAAAAAGAACATAAAAATTACTCAGAACTGTCTGAGTCTCCTGATGAGTTAAGTGGCACCTGTGAGTAATGCTGGTGTGTGGACTCATGGTGACAGACATTTAAACCAGATAGATTTTAAGACAGTATTTCCTGCATGAAACGTAAATGCCATTCCCTGCAGACCAGAGCGATTATATTTCAGACATTTTCACACAAGAACTGTGCTTTAATAAAAACTTTTTATTGTAGAAAGCCATAAAAGAGAACACTTTGTTTTTAATGATGGCTTTTCTGCATCTCTGGTCCTTTCTGAGGTCACTTAGTGAAAGGATTGGTTCACGTCTGCTAAAGCCCTGGATGGGATGGAATGGTTTGTGAGTGCATTTTTGCTCAGTGGAGACTTGTGTCCAGCAGAAGTGATAAAAGAAGTTCAATTGACACTTTGTAGTTTGAGAGCTCTTCATAAAATCTTGTCACCATTCCCATCATACCTTTAAATCCTCGCTTTGCATATTAGCAATAGACAACTCGAGAGAAAACACACACTTAGGAACTTGTTTAAAACAAGTTTATGTGCCCAAATATGATTAAGCAGTACAGGCCACCTTCCATACAGTAGGAGATGGTAGAAAAGTGTTGCTCTACAGCTTCTTGGTCTGAAATTCTCTTGGACGCCATCGCCTTCAGAAATGTTAAGAGGTCAGCCCAACAAGCCACAGGTGTTTTGGTGGAGGCCAGCTTGGGGTGCCTTGTATTAAGGTGAAACTGGATTTTCTTATGAAATATACCATCATTGCCAAAAGCACAAGGGTCATAGACATTGCATCTGCCAATTCCTCTGCAGGAAATCTATGTTCCCTGCTGTTCCAACAAGGAAGCTACTGCTAAAGTTTGGCAGTAGGACTCCTAACAGTGGTAGAAAAATAATTAACAAAAAATTGCACTGTCATCAGGAACAAAGGTAACAGAAAAACTGCAGTAAACTCTGCCCAGAAAACTCTGAATAAAACAGACCAGGATAGAACTGATCTTCCCTTGGAACTTTCTGGTGTTTACCTGGGGAGCTGAAATGGACTTGGACTATTTGTCAAAGGCAGTGAAGAAGAGGGGAGTTGCTTCATCGCTTTTCACTCTTGGAGCATCTATGCCCTGCTTTGCTTTTGGTTTGCTTCCTGAGGCTCAAATAGACTTTCTTTCACAAGGAGTTTTCAGTTTCCCTGACTTTTATTTCCCTCCTCTGCACTGCTCCTGTATCTTTTTCCCCATGTGTCAATTCTCAACATGTTGAAATTGTTCCAAAGGTAAAGCTCTTTTCAGCCCTGATTGAGGAGGCTGAGAGGCCACACTCAAGTGATGGAGAGATGCTACTCTTGAATCCTGGCATCATTTGACAAGTTTGCAGGAAGGAAAACAGATTTCTCTGTGGGCTGGTTCAGGATTTGGCCCTTTCTCCTGTGTGTGGCTGCTGTGTGTAGTTGAAATATTGTAAAGTACTTTTCACACAGAAAATAAGTTGGGACAAAATGTTTCAAGACACTCTCTGGACATCAGATGTATTAATTGAATTTCAGCTTTTGTAGCAACCACTATAATTTCAGCTCACGTTCTCATGTGCACACAGGCAGACGGCAGCTCCTTTGTCAGTGGCTCTACTCTTGAGAATTCAATTTGAGAGTCTGCTCTGAAGTATGTGTTTGTGTTTGCTTTGAAAGATGATTGGAGTGATAATGATTTACCAATATGTACTGGAGCAGGTTTAAGCTCACACACTTTCAAAAACTGATTAGAAAATATCCAATGGTAGAATCTGCTGTTGCTACAGAACTGGTTAGTTATGTGAGCCATTGCCAGGCACCAAAATCAGTATGAAGGGCAACATGCCATGTGATTGCCCACCATATCAGACAGCATTTGTGATTTTCAGGGATTTTGCAAAGCTTCAAAAATAGTGTTTCACTGCCAGTAATACCTGCTGTGGCTAAGCAAACAACAGGCTCATTTTAATGACTTTTTTTCAATGTGCCTTACTTCTTATTTCTTGGGGTCATTTAACCATAGTCTATGGTGCTGTAGCTCAAGGTCTTGCCCTTGGTCCAGCATTCTCAGCTGAATACAGCAATTTTCTTGCACAAAATAGCTCTAAATAAGGAGAATGTGGTAGGAAGAATGAGGGATTTGATCATTTTGCACTTCTGCAATTGCCTGCGTTACCTTTATAGGAATGAATATTAGATATTAAGAACAGGGAGTTTGTAGTAAAGTCAAAGATGGCCCCTAATCTGGGAAGCTGTATTTTATTTCTCTGCCTTTACACACATTGATCCACATCTCTGTATCTACTTAAGCAAAACATGAGGCTGGTCGATAATTATTTATAACATATAGTTTTATAAACAGTTATACATGTCTGTTGTTTGCTTATATATATATATGTAAAATTTCTTAGTCCTGCCTAAACTTTGGATTTGAATAGAAAGAAAAGAAGCTCCTTTACATTGTTGAAAGCTGTTGTTTTAATTGGAAAGACTGGTGTTTTCTGCTGTGTCAGCTGGCTAGAAAAGAATTAATAAATGATATCTCTTTTAAGTATCTTTTATGCACACTGCTTGGTGATTCAGCCTACTTCTGCTTTGGCAATATATGGTGAATAAAAAATACCGCAAATAACTCAGAATTGCTTTGGTTGGGTTTTTTCCCCACCTTGTTTTAGTCATCAGTTATATTTTCTTTAGTAGCAAGTTTTTTATGTGGAAATGTAATACTCCTAGTCTGGCTTTCTGCACTGGTAATGTTATTATAGAAACTTGGTATATGTTTTAAATGGAGCATATTTTATATAATAGGAATTGGTTATATAATAAATTTGATTCAGTTAAATAACCTAAAATAATTTAAAGGGGTTTGCTAGTTCCCAGTAAGAACCCTCCACAAGTCTTGAGACCTTTAATACACTCAAATCATAACCTGATTGAATTATCTTTAGATGGAGCACTGAGTACAGCTGTGCAGATGGAAATGGTTCAAGATTTTGTCAATTAGAACAGAATGCTGACGTTCTTTTTAAATTTGATTTCTTTGATATTCATTAAAGTATCTGCTCAATTATCTGTGTGTTTATATTTTCTCTATATTTATATAAGCTTAAATTTATATTTATAAGCTACAAAATGTTATTTAAAGATCTTTACAACAGTTAATTGGAAAGGATAACTCAGATAATGCATTCACAGAGCATTTGGTATTTTTGGATAGCCCAAGAAAATTTTTCTCTATTCTGCCCATAGCTTTTATTCCCTTTGCTATTTTTCTTGTTCTGTATTTCAAGGTGCCCCTGGGAAATGTGCTTCAGCTTTGTAAATAGTGAAAACAATGTGCTTTCTTTCTTTGTGGTTATGGTCTCTCCCATGCTGTGGAGATCAGGGCCACACAGCTCTCTAGGCAGAGCACCCTGGCACCTGGGCATCTCCTCATCTGTCCTCTCATTCCAGTTGCCTATTTCACTCTCAGCCTTTACTTTTTGTCTTCCCTGATGGATAATGCATACTTTCTGTGCATTACATGATTTCAGAACAGTCTGCAGCCCGCTGTGCTGTTCTAGTATTTTTTGGAAGCTAACAAACCACTGCAAGATTTTCCTCTTGACCTTTGTGCATTAGTCAAGAAATGAGGCTTAGCAGAGAGTTCACTACATTATCCAGGTGTCTTTGTAGAAAATAGTCTGTGCCTTGGTGGCCTTTGACTCATTTCAGGAAGGATTTGCCCAGACTGATGGTGGAAGAAATTGCTTTGTTACTTCTGTAGTTCTGCAAGGAACATTTTTTTGGGGTATTTTCATCAAGTATCATTCTCGTGCCCTGTCTGTCTCTGCTGGTATGTTGCCTTCCCTTAGTTGCTATTCATCTGCTCTGGCAACTTCTAGCTAGCTGCCATTTGGCTAAGCATTTGGATCTGCAAATTATTTATTTCCTTCAATCCATTATTTGTGCAAATATCCTGTCTGCACTCAGCCCATTTCATCATACCCACATCTCTTTCAAAGCTGCAAAACCATCCTTTGTCCAAATGGTGCAGGCCTTAAGCTGGACTTGCAGCTGAAAAATATTTCCAGTTCCAAAGGGCCTGTCCCACTTGGGTGGCTGTGCCTGAGGTCTGTTCATCGAACCAGCTTTGCCTATTGGTCTTCTCCAATCTCTTGGATTTCCAAGAGAAAAGGGAAAGTGTGTTCTCCAATATTCAGAACTTCTTTAATGAGAGCTTCTTTAACTTTCTCCTGCATCCAACGTGGTTTACTGAAGTGAGTGAGAGCTATGGATAATGAAAGATCTACATCCTAAAAGTCCTGGACTTTTAGGATGTAGACCAACATACTCTGTTGGTCCTTATTCAATCAAGTTGTTCCTGACTGGCCTTAGCATTCACCCCTCCCACAGACTGAGCCAAATGCTGTTTGACAGCTGCTGAAGATGTGACAGGACTGTGACCTGAAAAGCCACCTCCACCTGAGGTTCCTCTGCCACATGTGCCTGAGAGTCTGCATTCATCCAGCAACTTATTTAGCAAGACAAAACCTTGTCAACAGTAGCTGATATTAATTTTTTGTGCCCCCACTGCCATATTTTTAATTTGGCTTATGTTTGGACCTCTTTGCTAGCTGAAGTAGAGCTATAGCTGAGTATTTTATGAATGTTATGGTTTTGGAGAAGCTTTTAGACTCTTTCCTTGGAAGCTATGCAAAACTCGGTAACAGTGATGCTACCAATAACACTGACCAAGAATTGAACAATGTTTAGATATGTCAGAATGAATAATTAATTAAATCTGGGAATGTAAAGGACTGCTCTTTGCAACAGAAATAGCCTTCTGCAGACAAAACTCCACACAGGGTGTGGCGTTGTAGATATCTGAGTTCCCTTTAGAGAAACTCCTGCTGGGTTTTTGGGGCATGGGGAGAAAATGAGTTGAATCTTGTGAATCCCTGGCTGAGCATCCAGCTAACTCTGAGGCCCAGCTGTGCTTGTTCCTGAGGCATTTAATCTGTGACATGGCCCAGACTTTCAAGTCTTTTATTTCCCCCGTTTACATATAAAGCAAAATTTACAGTCAGCTATCTTTATTTGCCTTTAAAGACCTGATTTATATCTTTGTGCTGTCAATGGGAGTTTTCCACCAGACTTTTAAACCGAGTTAACCGAGGTTCAAAACCAAACATTTTTAAACTTTATTTTTGTCTAGCAGAATAAACAAAACCCCTCAGCTGAAGTCAGCGGGGACAAAGTTAAGTCCGTGCTGAACGTCCTAGAAACTTAACGTTCAGTATTGCAGCATCCAATATTGAAGCGTTTTCCTCCTTCTCCCCAAACATTTGGGTTCACGTAAGGGAGGAAAATTCTGTGGGAAAAACTCTCCAATGCAGCTACGTGCCTCTCGTGGCAGGCTCGAGAAGAGAACGCTGCGGGTACCGAATCCTGCGGAGCCACCGCAGCGCCGAGGACCGCGCGCATTGCCTGGGCAGAGCCAAGAGGTACAACGAGGCGGCCACGCGGGTGAAGGAGATCCTGCTGAGCGCCGTCAGCCCCGAGCAGTTCGTGCTGACCCTGCTGGAGGCAGAGCCGCCCCACGTGCTGGTCAGCCGGCCCAGCAAACCCTTCACCGAGGCCTCCATGATGATGTCCCTGACCAAACTGGCGGACAAAGAGCTGGTGCACATGATCGGCTGGGCCAAGAAGATTCCTGGTGAGAAATTCAGGCTTGTTCTCCTTTGTTTCGGTCCATGGTTTTAGCCGGCAGCGTGTCCTTCTCTGCTCTGCGGTGACAGAGCAGCACAGTCAGTGCATGGTGTACAAGTCAAGCTTCCTATCCTGCTGAGTAATGGAGAGTTTATTGTTCTCAGTAATTAACCTGGATGTTTTTGATTTAGACTCAATATAACCCATAACTTGCTGTTTGTTCTTACTCAAATACTTGTTCATTTTGCTACAAAGCAGAGGTGGTGTTGTAGGTAATTTCTACCTCAGCTACAAATACCTGATTAAGCTAATTTAGAAGGTTCATTTAGCACCAAATTCTTTCCTTGAGTCCTGATAGAAGGTTTCTAGTAGTTGGTGAAAATTGAACAGTGTCCAACTCCTGGGTGTCTGCAATCGATTCATTAGACAGAGCTGCTACAGAAAAACATCAGGGGAGCTCAGTATTGATTTCAGATTTATCATGTGCACTGCTTCAAAACAAAAGTCAGTAAGGGCTTTTTTGGTTTGTTGGCAACACCCAGAACATGCACTGCAGTACGACTACCTGTGTCAGTGCCTGAAATGTCTCCAATGTCTCCATGGCATCATGCCAATGAGCCATTTAAATTCTCCCAAACCAGAAATAGTGAACATTTGCAGTTCCTTCTACATGAAGTACTCATGAGTAAAACAGTCAGAATAAAAACTAAAAGTGAGCTGAAAGCATGGAATAATTGGTACCCATAGCAGTATGGAGCTTGATCCTGAGCTTCAGATAGAATGCACTGCTGGGGGCCAGCACTCCATGGATCCTCTCCTGGATTTTGTGCTGAAGGATTCAGGGTGTGCTGGTGTGTGCCCTGCCCTTGTCCTGGCGTGCACTGTAAAGAGCTGCTGGAGAACACTCATGGGAAGACATGACAGGAACCCTTCCCTCCAGAAACACAGTGTGTGCCCAGTGCAGGAAGCAAACTTGGAGGAGAATATTTCATTTAATCCTTAAATTAGGAATTTAGCCATCAGGGAAGCACATCCTCCTTCAGGTCTAGGTGGAGTGGCTGATGTGCTTCCAGCTCCAGCTGCTGAACACATCTCCTGGGGCAGAGCACTCTCACACAGTGTTGGAGGGTCCAGGTGTGATGGTTTTGGGGTGTGCAGATTCCAGGCCAGCTACTGGGGAGGAGATGTTTGCACCCTAGAGCATCTCAAACCACGCTGGATGTCTACAAAGTGATGATAGTTTTGCTGTTAATGTGGGATGTTTAAAAACTGAGAGCCCAAATCCTTTAGACTTATTTTTCGTAGCTTAAGGAACTCCAGAAATAACTGTGAAGTAAGTAACCATAGGGGGTTAAATGGTATCTATTGTTATAATTTCTTGTCTAATCATAAAAATGTGATTAAAAGGTGCCATTTCAGAGGACTCCACTTAGTTATGTTTATCTGGTAAGAAGTGAATTGTGAAGGAAAATCAGTCTTAGAAAATTATCTCATTTTAACCAGTATTTCAGTAGGAAAAAAACCCAACCCAACTTTTTCTATTTTCTGATTATTATTAATTTCTATTTTTTAACTCTAAGACTTTTTTTTTTTAGAAAAACAAACCCAAAAACCCAAGCCATCCACCAATTAAGATGAATTATTTTCATTTTTTACAAGATCAGTTTCCAAACCAACCTGAATTTTGGCATCAGTCACTTTTAGTTTATTTTCAACATATGTCAGAAAGAAAAACTTTTTCTTGGCAGTAAGAAAACTGTATGAAAAAAACCCATTGAAGCAATCAAACCCCTTCAAAACAGTTCTTGGGAATGCTGACACTTTGTTGTCTCTGTTTGTTTTTTCTGATCACTCCTGTTACAGAGAACAGAAATAAACAGCATTTTAGAGCAATGCCAAAAATAGCTGTGATGTTTAATGTGCACCCAATTATAAGTGACACTGCCATATTACATGGCAGTTGGACCATTCACTTCAATGTGGATTGATTTTTTTTTTTTTGTTTTCTTTAAAAAGCTGTGATGACTAAAGCTCAGGTCATGGAATTTTATTTTTCAAAAACTCTTGCCTGAAGGTAATCATGCCCATCCCTGCCTGGTTCCTGGAGGTAATGTCTTAGGAAAATATAGAGAGTTCTTGACTAATGGCCCAGTGAGTAGTAATTGTACTTTCTGAAAAGCTGAATATTTGCTTTTGTGTACCTAGGTTTGAAGTCCATTTTCATCTCTAAGTTATTATTGGATATTATTCTGACACTCACTGGAGGTGAAAAAAAAATCCTTATTGTATTAACAGTAACTAAATAGGAAAAAAGCATGTTTATATTTTGTGAAATTTTCATGTTTAATATTTAATGACAGTCTTTTCTTATGAATTTTACTCTGTGGCTGTATTTTTGTTCTGGAATTTCAGCCTAACGGAGTATTTTTCTTTTTTTTTTTTTTTTTTTTTTTTTTTTTTTTTTTTTTTTTTTTCTCAGTCAAATAGAAGCTGACATCTGGATTTTTTTCCTTCTGAATTCCAAGTATTTTAATTCTTGGTTGTCAGGCAGCAGAACACAGCTTCTATAGTTGCCTTTTGCTTTGCTGACCTAGTCTAAAAGTGTTTACATGGTTCATTGCTGAGCCTGTATTGCAAATCAATAAGATGTTGTCACAATATCGAAATTGGATTCATTATGCAGCCCAGTGTGTTGCTGGCCAAAGCAGTGTGTCTTTTCCTAGTTTTTACACATCCAGCACAAGGGTTTTTTTTTCTTCTGTCTTAGCAATTTATAATTAAATGATAAGGAATAGACCCAACAATCTAAGGGATGTGTAACACAGAGAGAAATTATTAGTTTAATGTAGTCTGGAGGAAATTAAGTGGGGCTCCTGAGGCTGCAGTGAAAGCTGTGGTGGTTGTTTGCTGTCCTGCACCTTTGGAGCATGAGATTATTAGGAAAAAGAGAATTAGAGTCCTTCTAACAGCTGTGCTAAATGGCCATAGCTCCTACTGCTGCCACTGATAATGCGAATTTAGCAGATGACATCCATGATAAATCTGGATTTTCAAGAACCTGTAGATTGAACCCTGGGACGTGGTCTGACATCTCACTCAACTGAGAGTTTTCGAACCTGATAATTCCTTGTTTATGCTAGAGAAATCAGTACATGGCAGTGTAAATGTTTATTTAAATATACGCTGAAATGTCTTCAGGCTGTTGTTTCCCAGGAAACTGGCACTGTCAGTTTTTGTACTATTTCACACTTCCGTGAATATCTTCCTAAAAGCAGTTTTAAATGACGAGAGTGTGTGGCAGATAATCTGTTGTTGGCCATGTGTTCTGTAGTAAATTCTGTGATGGTGGAACCCAGGAGGGAAGGTAGCACTTCTAGGTCCTGTTTACCCTTCCTATAAAACCAGAGGCAAGGCTGTGCCAGCTTTGAAAAGCAGCACGTGCGGTGATGATAAAGTTGAGCTTTGCCCAGTTCATGTCAGCCCCTGGCTGTCACTGACTGTCTTCCAGCTGAGCAGTGTAATAAGATTAAAATGCATGAAGCATTTGTATGAATTACTGACAGAGAGATTCTTTGGCAGCCCTAACGTCCTGTGTGTGTTTTAAAACCTCAACAACCGGGAAGAACTTCAGGAAACCAGTCTGCCGTGGCCAGGCTGTACAGATTTGTCACCGTGCAGTGTCAGAGGTGCCAGCTCATCTGAAAGAGGAGCACCTTTGCCAAGGGCCCAAGCTAAAGAAACTCAGCTTTGAAAACTGTGGCCTGATCTTGGTTTTGATCACTGAGCAGCTCTTCATCATATCTGTGTTTTCCTCCTGGGTTGAACTGTCTGTTTTCCCATCAATGTTTTGAAAATTTACACTTCTGATCTTTGGGTTTGAAGTGTATGAATTTTATTTCTCCTATTTTTTCATTTGACTGCTAGGCATTATTTTTCCCCCAGTCGTAATTTTTTTTTTTTTTTTGCAGGGGAAGGGAAAAGGTGGGCTGTGACTGTGTCTGCCTTCTGGCTGTGCTGCAGTGTTATCTGAGGCCTTGCTAAAAGTTCTAGAGAGAAATTAATCATAGAATCATGGAACGAGTAGGGTTGGAAGGGACTTTAAAGATCACCTTGTTCCAACCCCCTGACATGTGCAGGGGCACCTTCCCCTAGACCAGGTTGCTCAGAGCCCCATCCAACCTGGCCCTAAACACTCCCAGGAATGGGGCATCCACAGCTTTTCTGGGCAATCTGTGCCAGTGCCTCACCCTTGCAATATTTCTTCAAACATCTCTCCTCTTCTAGGATGAGAACATAAAGCAGGTGACTCTGCAGTCATTTGAGTTTCACCAGCTGTATGGGACTAATTGCACTAAAACACCACTCTGCTTTATTCCAAATATTTTGTAGCTGATGATAGTTGCCAATATTTTGGTTCCTATTTGAAATGGCAGCCTGCCACTTTGGATGTCAGTGCTTCCTTATCATCATATAGTTCTTTCTGGCTTTTTTTTTTGTTTCTCATATGCTCATTTTTCTTTATCAAAACAGAGTATTTAACAAGTTGATTTATTTTATGCTATTTGCATCACTTTAGGCTTCATTGATCTCAGCCTCTATGACCAAGTAAGGCTCTTGGAGAGCTGCTGGATGGAAGTTCTAATGATTGGTTTGATGTGGAGGTCGATCGACCATCCTGGGAAACTGATTTTTGCACCAGACCTTGTATTAGACAGGTAAGAGGAATTAATTTCTTGAGAACACTTCATATTAGCATGTTTGAAGGTGGGGTGAATTGGAAGAGGATTAAACATGGCAGACGTTAATAATATTTCATCTAACAATATCATTTACTTGCAGCTGTAACAATCATGTCCTAAGGTTCCACATCCTTACAGGGCCTCAAGGAATGCTAAGCTGTAAAAGCATTGTTGAACTTGCAAATTCCTGATCTCCTGTAGCACTGAGTGTGAAGTTTCTCTGCATTTTTTCACATCTTTTGGTGGTTTTGCTCCCTTTGTTCCAGGTCTCTAGATGCTGAAATTGTCCATACAGCAACACATGACACTGCATTGTCCATTTGTCCCTACATCCCTCATTAAAAAGAAGATATATTTTAATTATTATTTTTAATTTAATTTTAATTATTTATTTAATTATCAGCAATTAAAAAAATATTTTTAATAGGTTCCTGCCTGTTTTGTTCCTGCCACTACAGCAGACTTTATAGTCAGCTATAACAGTGAACACTGGAGCACTAGGTGAGGGGGATTTAAAGACCCCTACCTTGCTGTTGGATACTAAGAATATTTTTTCAAGGTACAGCAGGGTGTTTTCAAGTGTAAAGATTATTTCTCCATAGCATCATGTACCAGGAAGGAAGAATATGGATTAAGTAAGGATGTTTTTTTACAGAACCGTAGAAGGATTTGACCTGAGCTTCACATTGGTAAAAAGTCAGGGAAGCAATCTACTCTCTTAGGTAGTTTTAAAATATCTTTTAGTTTTTCAGCCTGGGAGAATTCAGATTTGCACCACTTCTGTGACTTGCAATCAATAATTATCATTGTAGATACAGACAGGCAAAATAGGCTAATAAGAAAAAAAAATAAAACAGAGGAAATAAATATTATTTGCTCATATAAAATTCAATGCAAGGACATGCTGCACTGTTCAGTGCAATGAGCAGAATTTGATGAAAATGTATGATACATTTAATTGCTCAAGAGTTAATATGTGCTGAATAGAGTAAGAATATTTGATGCATTTCTTCATTTCCTCAAGACACGGCACAGTGGGAGCTTACAAGTGTCTGGGCATGCTGTAATTTTATTCAGGACATCCTTATATGAACCTGGTCTGTAACTTGTTATCTTTGTTGAACTTAGAATCCTAGGATGGTTTGGGTTGGAAGGGACCTTAAAGATCATCTCATTCCACCACCCTGCCATGGGCAGGGACACCTTCCACAGAGCAGATTGCTCAGAGCCCCATCCAGCCTGAACATTTCCAGGGATGGAGCATCCACAGCTTCTCTGGGCAACCTGTGCCAGGGCCTCAGCACCCTCACAGTCAAGAATTTCTTCCTAATCTCTAATCTAAACCTATTCTCTTTCCACTTGAAGCCATTCCCTCTTGTCCTGTCCTTCCAGGCCCTTGTCCAAAGCCCCTCTCCAGCTCTCTTGGAGCTCTTTTTGACACTGGAAGGGGCTCTGAGGTCTCCCTGGAGCCTTCAGATACCTTCCATATGTAATATTTGCAGACAATATTTCTCTGAACCTCTGTCCTTGTTTTGAATCTGGCAGCTGTCTGTCCTTCTCTAAAGCTTATTATTCTTCTTTGCTATGAGAATCACAGGAAACTGGGCAATAAAAAATACTTTTTGCAGGCACAACCTGCTGCCCTGTGTGGTGTTACCTGTGGTGTTCCCACCTCCAGCCTGAAGGCTCAGCACCTTTCTTTTGGGATCCAGTAAATTTATTTTATTCTGCACTGCTGTGCTTAAATCTGTCTCATCTTAGAAACATTACAGAGAAAAAAAATCTCCCTTTTACAAAGAGGATAAGGAGCCTCCCTTTGAATACTGTTGTTGTAGAGCTTAATCACTTTTTTAGTCCAGTACATCTAAAACAAAACTAACAAAAAACTGGAACAGCAACTTCAGTAGTTTGAGATTGCCACTGCTGAATTTTAAACAAATAGGAATGACTTGTTTGGGGTGTTTTTCAGATCTGAAAATAGGACCACTTGCCACCAAAACCCCACATACCTTTCCATACCTTCCCAGAAAAAAGTGCCAGGAGATAAGGACAAGAGTTGTTTTATTGTTTAAAAATGTCTTGTTATTCCAAGCAACTTATTTTAGGAAGTCTTTCTTTTTTTACCAAGTCCTGAGGCCTCCATTAGGTACAAACATTATTATTGGTTGTGGGTAACTCCTTATGAAACAAATCTGGAAAATTATTCAATGTGGTACTGTGCCCTGCACTACAGGATTTCAAACTGATTATCCAGAATTATACAGGCTGAGAGGATACAGAAATATGATCACACTTTTGGCCAATCCTGCTTGCACTTTAATGAGAAAATCAGTTTCTTATAAATGCTGACCTTTCATACCAGTGTAATTTTCAATTTAGATTTCATGATAGAACCTTTTAAATTCTCCCAAAGATGAGATAAGATAGGCCTTCTGCAGCCTCCTTCATGCTTTGACTTTTATTTGTCTGAGTCAGTTCCTTAATTCTACTTTTTTTTTTTTTTTGGTAACATGTTGAATGTGTTTCCATAGGGATGAGGGGAAATGTGTAGAGGGAATTTTGGAGATCTTTGATATGCTCCTGGCCATGACCTCGAGGTTCCGAGAGCTGAAACTGCAGCACAAGGAGTATCTGTGTGTCAAGGCAATGATCCTCCTCAATTCCAGTGAGTATGTGCTTGGCTCTAATACTCACCAAACTGCACTTTTCATTTTGAGGGTGGCTGGGAGAGCAGCCTCAAAAAACCCAAATGTCAAATGATAAAAAACTGTTGGAAGAGAATAATAGGAAAGGACTTGTCTCTGATAGATTGTAAAGATTTTTGCTCAGGAAACTTCTCAGCTGTATAATTTGCTGTATTTAGGAGCTGTGTCCTGTTCTAAGAACTGCATGAAAGACCCCAAGTTCTGATAGCTTCTCACAAGGTGGGGCTCATGGCTCAGGCTGTGGATCTGTCCTTTCGGATGGGAAATTTTGCTCCTATCTCTGTGGATCCCAGTCATGTGTAAAGTTGCTGTACAGTCCTACAAACCTGTCCTTAATTCTAGTAATTCTAGTAATATTAGTTACTCAACTGAGTGATGATTAATGGAGCTTAAATGTTCCTATTTAATGGTAATGAGCTGGTTAGAAATGATTGGAAGTACTCAACAATTCTGCAGGATGTTTCAGGACAGGAGCTTTGCTTTGCAGCCTCTCACACTAGGTGTGTTTTTGCTAGTTTAGGGTAGCCTGCAGTAAAATTTTTTTTTCCCCAGAACATTTCATAGTCAATATTGACCAAAAAAAAAAAAAAAAAAAAATCCCACAACAAAATAGCAGCTAAGCTATTTACATCTACTGCTTTCAGCAAGAAGCTGCTGCATAATTCCTAGTCCAGTACTGAAGGGGAGCAGTCCAGCTGCAATCCCACTTGTCTGCCAACTTGTTTGAGTTGGAGTGTTGATCTGCTGGAGGGTGGGAGGGCTCTGCAGAGGGATCTAGACAGGCTGGACTGATGGGTCAGGACCAACAGCATCAGGTGCAACAGGACCAAGTGCTGGGTCCTGCAGTTTGGCCACAAAAACCTCCTGCAGTGACACAGGCTGGGGGAACAGTGGTTGGAAAGCCATGATAATGAGAGGAAATGGCTTCAAGCTGCACCAGGAGTGTTTAGATTGGATATTAGGAACCATTTCTTCACCAAAGGGGTGGTCAGGCACTGGAACAGGTTGTCCAGGCAAGTGGTGGAGTCACCATCCCTGGAGGGATTTAAAGGATGTGTCAATGTGGCACTTGGGGATGTGCTTTAGTGATGGCCTTGGTACTGCTGGGTCAAAGGTTGGACTTGACCTTAAAGGTTTTTCCAGCCTAAATGATTCTATGGTTCTGTGGACACCACTGTTTCAACAGACAACAAAAGCTGGGGTTTTCTTCCTAAAATATCCACCAAAAAAGAGAAAAAACAGTCAAAAAACCCCAACCAAGCTCCACATTCATCACCCATATTTTTTTCAAAGTTCATATCTCAAAAGACTGGTCCATTCTCTTCTTCTGTTCTCCTTTCTTGACAAAATTAATAGTTTGTCCATAATTTTCAAGGTGTTCTGGAGCTCTGTCCTTCCATAGGTATCTCTGAAGGGACTGTTGAGATTTTTTCTTTCCCTTGTCCCACATCTCCTCTACTTTATCAGTGATTTACTGTGTGCTTACAGATCTTCTTAGTGATGATTTATTTTTTTCCTTGTCCATACCCCCAAACATTTTCTATTTCTTTCCTTCTTTTTTTTTTTTTAGATTTTATTTTTGTGGGGGTTTTGTTGTTGTTTGTTTGTTTGGTTTTTTTTTCTTTTTTAGCTTTTTTTGGGGGGGTTGTTTTTGTTTTTGGGGTTTTTTTGGGGGTTTTTTTTGTCTGTTTGGTTGTTTTTTTTTTGTGGTTTTTTTGTGTTTGTTTGTTTGGGTTTTTTGTTTTTATTTTTGTTTTTGTGTTTTTGCTGACTTTCAAGGTTTCTCACTGCAGACATTTGCTGTTATTTTGACAACCTTAGTGATCTGTAGTGAGACCATGACCAGCTGGGTCACTCTGAGCAGTGCAATTGACATGTTCTCCTCCTTCCCTACTATATACACAGGGAAAAGGGGTGTTTTTCAACAAGAAGGGATTAGAACAAGCATAATATTATAGTTCATAATAATTCAAAAAAGAAGGTACAGGGAAAAAAACCCTAGAGAAGGGAGAGCATGTCATGACCTGGCTGGAGGGTCTGTGTGCAACAAGTCTTGGGAGGATTTGGGAGAATTGCTCACTTTGCAAATGATGGAGCCGTCAAATTCAAGCTTGATGTGGCATATGGAGCATCATTTGTACAGTGTTGAGGGGTGTGTCAGGGCATGTGTGTTCTCTAATTGTGTTGAAATATTACATTTAAAAAAAATCTAGAGTCCTAGCTTTTTTTTCGTTCCTCACAAAATATTTCTTCCTCTTCTCTGGTTAGGCATGTTCCCCTTGTCAGCAGAGGAACCTGAAAGCAACAGGAAGCTGCACCACCTGCTCAACGTGGTCACAGAGGCTTTGGTGTGGGTTATTGCCAAGAGTGGGATCCCCTCACAGCAGCAGACAACTCGCCTGGCCAATTTGCTGATGCTCCTCTCCCACGTCAGACACGCCAGGTACAGTTTGCAGAGTGTGTGTAACACTTGTGTTATGTTACTGTTTGTTTACTACAGCAAAAAAGAGGTGGCTGGAACTCCAGAGCACTCCTGGGGGAATGCTGGTGCTGCTCTGCACCTCTGTCACTGTGAGGCTTTCCCTCCTAGAACAAAACAGGCAGTAAACTCAAGTGCTTGCTGGCACTCAAGGACGTGATGATATTAAAATGCTGGCTTAACCTTATTACATCAAATTATTCATTATGTGTCTGCTTGAAATGTTTAACAATAACAAAAATAGAGCCTTTCAGAAAAACACCCCATCCAGCCATCAAAACCCTTCTATTCAAAAGGAAAATCTGTTCCAGAACTGATCTGCAGTGTGGGCTTTGGTAGAGCAAAGTGGATTTTGGGGGCCATGTTTTTCCCACACCAAATTTGTTGTCTTTTACATGGAGCCACAGAGTTTTTACCAAATGATTCATGCTACAGCAATGTCAGGCTCCTGTTTTTTCCATGGCAAGTGGCTCCAGTTCCTGGGCCTCCTTGAGAGGTCTACCCTATGCTTGTAGTACTGCAGACTGAAATGAGGATCCCACTAAGAGAGGTTTAGATTTTCAATGTGTTTGTCTTTTTAAATTATTACCCAGAGTCCAGCTGTTGACTAAATTGTCTCATGGCTTGACTTTGGACTGTGTGTCCAGGGAAGATGTCCTGGGACCAGGCTGGAGCACACAAAGCAGGGCTGGGCACATCTCTAGGGACACTGAAAAGGGGATGGCCACCTTTGCAATGAGCTGCCTGGGAGGGCAAAGGGCAGCAGCAGGGACCTGATGGTGCTGAAAGACAGCTTTTAACAGTCAGTTTGTGAACTGGGGGTGAGTTTGAGAGCTGGCCTTACAATAGCTCCAGCACCAGCCAGAGCTGAACCTGTCTCATGGCTCTGATCTCTGCCATCACCTGGATTGTGCTCTGTGATGTGACTCTACATCACAGCTTTGCAGAAGCTGTTCTAGCATTCTGTGAACAAACATCACGAATCTCTGGGAAATTTTTGTATTTTCTCATTAAGCCAAGATCCTTTATGCTGTGTCTCCCTCAGCCAAAGTCTGGAGGCTGCTTGTTGTGTCCTGTCTCCTTTAGGTTGCTTGGTGATGGTCATTTAATTAGCCTTTGTTCTGGAAATAATTGAGAGCTGGGTGTGGGAGAAGCGCTGCAATTTCTTCTTGCCCATTAACATGTAACTCTTGAACTGTAGCAGAGCCTCGTTTATCTGGCAGCACTGCCCCCCTCCCAGCCCAGCTCACCAGCTCAGCTGTGTGCTGGCTGGCTGCTGCTAGTTCCACTGGGATAGATTTGGAGTTGAGCAAGCACCCTTAGATCTCAACCCCAAACCCCTGAGTGCATCTGGAGTATAAATATGTGTGACTGCAATGGCAATAGCCATTTTCAGTCCAAACCATGATACAGCACTGAGTGTTCAAGCCAGCAAGGTGTCATTGTATGTTAGTGCATGACAGAAAGATTATTTTAAAGTCTGCAGTCACCTGCAAGATAATCTCACTGGACATGCAGAGAGTAAACAAAGTGTTTAAAATTAGCTGGGTAATTAGGTCTTCCTACTCAGCCAGGTGGGAGAGGTAGGTAGTCTTTAGTAAACTGCATGTAGTAAATCCGCCTATTGCATGAAGGTTCAGTATGGGGCCTCCCACCTTTACAGCATCCAGAAGGGTTTCCTTTCATTTCAATAGGGTCAGTACATCTGAATTATTTCTGGAAAGGGTTTCTGTGGTGTAAAACAAAACCTGTTTCTCTAAATAGTAGAACATTCAACCTTAAAGTATTGGGATGTTGTTACTGTTGGTAGTTGAGTAAATGATCTCAGGGACCACAGCAGCTAAATCCTCTTAAATCCAAATTAAAAACAGGGACTCTCTTGAAACCATGGGCGTGTTTTTCTTCTCTGCGCTATTGGAACCAGACTGCTGAGTTATTTTCTGTTCTCCTGCACAGTAACAAGGGAATGGAGCATCTCCTGAGCATGAAGTGTAAAAACGTGGTGCCAGTGTATGACTTGCTGCTGGAGATGTTGAATGCTCACACCCTCCGAGGGCAGAGGAAGTCCCTGGCCACACACCCTGAGTTTGGCCCACTGGAGCAAATGGAGCCTGGAGACAGCCTGAGGAGTGGGGCACCCCAGTAATTGTGTCGAGACCTGGAAATGTGAGGCTTTTCCAGAGCTGTGGGGGAAAACAGAGCTGCTGTGATGGGGCTGCAGCAGTGTGACCTAGTGTGAGTTCTCATCCCTTCTGGATTTGCACATCGGTGTCTCGGGAGAGGCCGCGGGGCGCTCACCTCTGTCTGTGTTCTGACATTGCAACAGCTGCACTGCTGTCGTGCCTTTTCTGAGACTCTGCAAAAGCACCTTATGAAATCAAGCCTCAGAACAGCACTGTGGGACAGGGGATTGCTGCCTCTCCTTCTCAGAGGCAGAACTGAGAGGGAGAGGTAAAGGGACAGGTTTGAGAAGCTTGGAGAGAGCACGCTGGGCTCAGTCTCCCAGAACAAGACTTTTAAGAACTGACTGAACAATGTCCTCTTTCAGCACGGGATGGTGTGAAATGTAGAACAGCATCATTTGGGACAGATGTTTACCTCTGTGTGCTGGTCCCTGGGGAATGCCTGCTCTGCAGCTGCTCTAGATACAGACAGCCTAAAGGAGCTTATTCTCAAATATGCAATGGTGCAAGAGCCTTCATTTGAAGGTCATTTGAAATAGCTTCTAGGGTCAGTTCAGAGCCTTTGCAGAAAGTTTAAATTGATCTTAAGTTTGTATTTTGTGGGCCTGTTCTTAACACTCACATTATTACCTGCTTTATAATTCTTCAGTGCTTTAAGCAACGACCAAATCGTCTGAGTATCTCAGTCAATGCTGACCTTTGAAATGTGTTTTGTCTGTGAGATTATCATGTTGTTTTATATATTTATTAATGATGTTAAATCTATTCTAATAATTAGCTACAAGAAGTTGCTCTGTGAATATTAACTGTTTGTATTTGTATATGATCTGCTGATCAGGCCTTGTGAAACCAGCTAGAAAAACAAAATCTTCCCACCCCTTTGACTGGTGTGTGGAATTACGTCCTGCCCACCCAAAACCTCTTGCAGGGGGTGAGGCACTGGATGGGAACATGGATGGGGATCTGTTTTTGTCTGCTGCCCTGAGGTTTGCTGCTTGCTTGTTCTCAGCGTGCATGGCACCTTGTGCTGTGGTCTTCATATCTTTATAGGAGCCCTCAAAGAGCGAGGATGGGGATAATGGTAAACATAAAGATAATGAAAAGATGGGGATAATGTAAAGCACTACTTTGCTTTGCAAGTGTGATGACTTGTTTGAATTACACTGAAGATGTAGTGGTTTAAACTTCCTTTTTGTGCTGATTTCTGCATGTGTTTAAGCTGCACTGAGTAAAAAAAAAAAAAAAAAAAAAAAAAAAAACCTGATTAAATGGCCTGGCTGATGACCTCAGAGATCAGCAGGGTGGCATCATTCATTCTGGTAACTGTCTCTCTACATGGAAACATTTAAATACAGCACATGCATGTTCTGGGCATTACACTGAAATAAACTGGGATCACACCAAAAGTTTATCTTGAGTCCCTAAGTCTTTTGCATTAGGGACTTTGATTAGTATTGCCATTTGCATATTTTGAATATTAGTCAAACCATTAATCTTGGTGGTTTTTAAAGCCAAGGACAGTATTTTTTATAGGAGGTTTTCAGTGAGTTACACATCTATTGTCTGTTTTAATCTTGTACTAACTATACCAGATGCTGCTGCTGATCTAAATTTTTACTCTCTGCCTTTTTATTGTTTTTAAGAAACTGTAATATAGCAGTGTCCTTCTAAAGCTATGTCATATTTACAATGAAAAAAAGAAAAAAAATGCGAGTACAGTCTGGAACTTACTGGTATTTTCATTTTGAGAGCTGTTTTGCTGTGAAACAAATCTGTCTCAGTATTTCTTGGGCTTTACTGTGTTCTGGCCTCATTGCCTGTTGTGTTGCTCTTTCTCTGATTTTCCTTATCCTGTGTAATCTTTTGGTTTAATACAGTTTTTCAAAGAAATGTTTAAGTGATTTGTTTGTTTTGCTTTAAAAGTGCTAAATTTGTGTACAATCTTGGAAGAAACCTTTTGAAGAGAAAATGGGAAAGACTGTGTATAAATCATGAAATTACCTTCTAGATGGAAATTTGCTGTGGATTGACTCTGTAAAAGGGATATGCTGCAGTTTTGTGCTATGTGGTGGTGTTCATATACGTTGCTATTAGTACGGTGCAAATAGGAAAATGATGTGATTTTAACCTACTTTTTGTCTTGTTGAACATAATTTTATTAAAAGTTACTAACGGTGTTTTAAAATGAGTGAAAGTCAACAGCTGTGGAGTCTGGGTTAATGAAGCTGTGCTCATACTGGGATGAGGAGAAGATGCTCATCTCCAGCAGCACAGGGAGGCGTGTGGGTGTCTGAACAAGGGTGTCTGGCTCTCTTGAGGGAGATGTTGGGTTTGTCTCGGGTCTGGATCCTCCAGACTGCCTCAGATGCTGCATTCCTGGTGTGGACATCCCTGTCCCTGCCAGCCTTGAGCAGAGCTGTCCCACTGTGCTTCCACTGGGGTACTGGGGCTGTTCCAGTCTCAGTGTGCATGAGTGGAGTCCTCAGGACCTGCAGGGGCTCTGAGGAGGGGCTGTTTGATTGCTTTCCTTCACTGCTTGGCTCTGACTCACCTTGTGCTGGGACCTGGCAGGGGTGCTGCTGCTGCTTGGAGAAATCGTGCTGCACTTCTGGGATGTTCACAGAGGTGAGCAAACCTGGCTCGGGCAAGAGGGACAATTGTCATGAGTCTAAAAGAAAATAGGAAAGAAAAAAGGAAGGAAGGCCAGACTTTTTAACAGCACACATAAGGAAAACATGCTGAGCTTCCTCTCTCAAGTCTGGAACTGGAACCAGATGGTAAAATAATCTCAGTTGTTTTTCTTCTTTTAGTCAAAGAAATGTGGTTTCAGACAGGTGAAATGCTTTGTCTCCGGGAATATGAGACCTTTTCCACACCTCTGTCTTCCTTCAAATTACCATTTTTAGTGCTGTAATGTTTCCAGTCAGAGAGGAGAGTGTGGGGGAAAGAGATATAGATGTGTTGAAACATTCTCCCTTGAGATAGTGCCCGAGAGGGTAAGTGCTCCTGTAAAATAGTGAACTAAGACAGGTTAGCAAACTAAACACTTGAAGATTTTTTTTAAATAAATATGCATATTTCCATAATCATATTATGTTAATTCCTTGCTGACTAAATGATAGCTCTATACAGGGATCATCACGGTGAAAGGAGAGCATCCTTTTAAGTGTTTTAAGTGCTGGAATTTTTATTTTTACTCTTGATGAGCTGGGGATATGAAAGACATTTGTTGTATTTGCATCATTACAGTGGTTTAGCAGAGCCTAAAAATGCAGTGAAGCCCAGAAAGTTGCCTGTTGATCCTATTCGAGCTGTCACCAGTGATCTTCCTCTTCTGAGGGAGGAATTTTTGTCTTGTTTGGACTTTTATCACAGAAGCATGGAATGGTTTGGGTTGTGGGAAGGGACCATCTTCCCCACCCTCCATCCCACCCCCCTTAGGAGGTTCTGGCTGCAGATTGTGGGTGTGGGGACTTACTGTGGAATAGTTTTGAACATGCCAACTCCATTTTACCCTCTCATTTCTGTACTGTTGGGATGCAAACATAACTTCTCAGTTTCCTCTAAGTTTACCCCAGGCCATCTCTTCACACTTCCCTACAGACAGCCCTAGAAGCCATGGAAAAACCTTTGCTATCATCACCATCCATCTCAGAAAAAATGCTTTGACATTACTTAGGTGCTGTGAGGTAATGGGTCAGCAAAGCAGGTAAGATGTTGTGCTGATCCAGTGCCCACACCAATTCTAAAGAGACTGTTGCAAATGGGAGCATGAAAAGCAAGTGGATTGCTACAATGTGGAACATAAGTATTATTTACATTAAATTTTCACAGTATTTTACCACTAAAGTGAAGTGTGGTGCATTAAATGGCACTTTCATAGCTAAGGCTTTGTTTTATTTATGATCTGTGTAATATTTAACTCCATCTTTACATTTAAGAGTCACCTACACTCTTCATGCATTGCTGAGTGTTAGCAATTTCCATTTAAGTGCACAAAAAAAAATGAGACTGCTTTGCTATAAAAATGCCAGCATCTGCTACTACTGCCTCAACAGACAAAACCTTCTTCACTCATCAGAGTGTCACACAGGAGCTGGCATAGGCATTACCAGTGCTTACTGCACATCTCCTGTACCCATTTTCCACAAAAGGTTCTGTTCTGAGTCCTGTCATTTTAGTTTCAACATTGCATTCTCTGTGAGTTTGTAATGGAAACGGGATCCCGACTGGAAGTGGTGCCTTTTAAAGCACTTGATGCATGTTATGGTAATGTGAAAACAACCCCACAGCAGGCCAGCCCCTCCCTTTCCAGGGAGCTGTCTGTAGTTCTGTGAACTGATGGTATTTGTCTGCTGCTGTGTTTCATTTAGTTAGGGATTGGTGCAGCGGACTAAACAGGCATCATGAAATGTAAATATATGGCTTTTTGTTCATTTCTCTCCTGCAGCTGAGCTCAGCCTGCACTGAGCAAGTAATGTGTGTGCTCAGTGACTGAGGGACACCTTCCACCATTCCAGGCTGCTCCAAGCCCCATCCAACCTGGCCTTGAACACTTCCAGCTTCTTTGCACAACTTATCCCAGCACCTCACCACCCTTGCAGCACCAAATTTCTTCCCAACACCTAATCTAAAGCTGTCCTTTGTCTGTTTAGAGCCATCACCCTTTGTCCTACCACTACATCCCCTTGTAGGAAGCCCACCTGCAGCTCTCTAGTAGGGCCCCTTTAGGTACCAGGAGTTGCTCCAAAGTCTCCCTGGAGCCTTCTCATTGCTGCTGACTGTACTGGAGGGGGCTGAGTACAGCTGAAAACAGACCAAGGCCTCATCTCACGGCCAAAAAATAAGACTTCAATTCAAAATTAGTTTTGGCTTGGTTTGACTTCCCAATGCATGTGCACAACCATAATGGGTTGCTCTCACTACTGCATCTGCCCTCTCTTTAAAATATTTTTTTATCCTTCCCTGAACACTAACAACTCAGTCCTGAGAGAGATAATGACACAAAGAAATTGTTGGGGATATAAAATGACTTGTTTAAAGCAGACTTCAGTGTCAGCCTATAGTGCAGTGATTATAATCACTTGGAAATAAAACTATTTAAAATAGGTGTGGAAGAAAAAAGATTTAAGCTATTTCCCAGACATTGTTTTTTAGTGACATTTTGAGATAATCTCTTGAAAACTCCTCTTTTTATATATTACATCAGCTCAACAATTTGATATAACTGTTCATAATGAAAGGAAATTGTAGGCTATGAAATTTTCCTTAGACCTTTTAACATTGTTCAATTTTTTCCCCTGCACAGGTTCTTTAATGGAAGAAGAACTATCACATCAGCAACTGCCTATTACTTCTTGGCACAAAGGTCTGCATGGACATTTGTGACAACCTGGCAATGAAATAATGGTTAGAGTTGCCTCACTTCTACAGAGGAAGAAACTTAAATGAGCTCCATCTTAAAGTAATTGCTTTGACAAGATCAAATAATGATTGCAGAGGGAGAGAGGATAGTGTGTGTGGCTGTGTGCAGCGAGGGGTGAGGGGGATCCATCTCTGGATACAGCCCCAGCGTGAGAGCTGTTGGTGCTGGAGCACAAGTCTGGCACCTCAACACAGCTTATGAGTTTAATTTAATGTCCTGGAAATAAACCACAGTGGGTTTGCCACCATGGCTGGGAAAAAGCTGTTCTCTGAACATCAGAACAAAGCAGTTTGCTTCATAAAGCCCCCCTGCCAGAAGATGGGGAATCAGCAACCACCAGTGGTGACAAGTGCAGAAGGGGTGGGAGAACTCTCACAGGCTAATCAGAGACCTTATTTTCTATGGGTAAGCACTGCAGAAAGTGGCTAATTCACTGCCACACACAAAAAGCATTTGACCAAAGCCCTTACTGCTGCACTGAGCTCTCCCTTACATGCATTTCCTCACTCCAGCACTCCCACTGGGAGCACTCCAGCACTACATACAAAGTAAGTTCCAGAGTGGGAAATAGTTCAGCATTTCAAACTAGTAATAAGCATGAATTGGTTCAACTTCATGTTCCTCCTCCAGGAAAGCAGTTGCAAAGGAAAGGATCTGTGCCATGGAACAGAGGTCCCACTGCTGGATTTGTGATCTCTTGCTCTCAACACGCAAGGGAGTGGTTGTGCTTCTTCCAGCACCACTCCTTTAGCAGGCAAAGAAACTGACTCTTCCAGGAGTGGAAGGGGCAGCACTGCTGGAACATGAAGCTGGTCCCCCACCACTAGACACACCCACAGTCCTGCAGACATTGGCAAAATTTTAATGACAGTACTCAAACTGTACAACAGTGGAGCAATGGCAATGCTGACTATACACAGTGTTTCTCCAGCCACTGCCCACACGCCAGTTTCATTTTAAAAACAAAGCTTATAAAAATGCACAATTGTCTCCCAAGATACTGTACACTATTCAGCAGGTTAAAAACTGAAAAAAAAACTTTCATTAAAAAAGTCATTGCACTATTTGTATACATCAGGGATAGTCTACATAATCATGTTCATCTAGAAAATATGTGCATTATAAACCATTTCCATGCAATGCAGCAATTCCTTATTTCAAAGGTGGTATAAAAAGACAACACAGCAGTCCTAACTACTAGAACACTTTATGTCAAACAAAACAAATGTGCATCATGATATTGAACGTGTTAGATGAATAAAATACAACAACAAAGATTCAAAAATATGCATTTTTTTTGTTTCCACCAAGTGACTACAGTACCAAAAGATACAAGTAACGTGAAGTGTGTGTGCAGAAATCATATTAAGTCCCTCTTCACCTGCTTGTTTGTCGTGCTCACCCAAGACAGACTGCTATGTTTAAGATTACTGTGATGTCATTTCTGCATCTAAGAACTCTGTATCCAAACCCCTTGCAAGCTTAAGAGCATTGCTCCTATAAAATAGTGTATCTATTGCATCAAAGTATAAAGTGTGTTGCTTACAGTTTAAAAAAAAAAAAAAAATCTATAGAAAAAGTTTTGTTTCCCGTACAAAAATGCTGAAATTCTGTCAAGATATACATTTTGAGATGTGAAACTCGCTGCTTGATTGATGCTAGAGCAGCATGGGAGAAAGAAGCACCACCCAAGAGTGTTTTTGGTGTGAGTGCAGAGTGTCCTAGGTCGGGGGGGGCCCGTTGGTGTAGCGCAGCATGGGGTAGAAGGAGCGGGCGAAGTTGTTGGCCTGGGTGCAGCTGTAGTCTTCCTCAGAGGAGGGGATCATGCAAGCCAGGAGCAAAAGCAGCAGGAAGAACAACTGGAGAGGTAAAGCTGCTCGTAACACTCGGTAGAAGAAAGAGGGAGACCGAGGGTTTGCCTGCACAGCTTGTGAATGGCTTTCACTCCTGAAAAGGAGAAACGAAGAACAACAGGCACTTCAGGGTTTGAGTTAAACAAGTTGTTTTTACCCTATTTTCAGATGCAAACTTAACTTTTCCCAGAAGGCAAAGAGACCATTCCAAATAGCTGTTGAAGCACAAAGGAAAGACATCATTTACACTGATGAAGCTCTTCTCTGCCCTGGATACTGAGATCTACCCTTTGAACAGGCCCCAGTGGACTGGGGGTTAAGTTCTCCCTTTGTCCTTCACAGTCTGTTTGTACCAAGTGGCTCTCAGGGGCAGGTTTCTTTTTCCAGGCATGCTGGTGGAATTAAAGGAGGATTTAAACCTAAAATATCCCCTACTTGGCAGAAAAAAATATCTTCTCAAGCCAGGGTTGCAACATCACTGCAGAGGTCCTGGAGCAGGAGTGCTAAAAGGAAACCATTCCCTAAGGAGCAGCCCAGAGCTGGTAGGTAGAGGGGACTCTACAGGTAGGCAGAAATCATCTCCACCCATGTGTCCACCTACAAGGAACAGCTGCCCATGTTTCTGCTGGCACACAGCTCATCTCTGCCATATTCACTGTTTATCATGAGATCAGGCATATATAAAATATTACCTTATGCTGCTGCCATTCCTGCCATCAGCAGTTCTCCTGAGAGCCATCTGTTGAGAGAAATAGCTTTTAGTATCCAGGTTTCATAAAATACAAGGAATTTCTCTGACAAGACAGCTGTAGACTTTAAAGTCTGACTGTGAATGCTGTAGTAAGGTACATGGACCTAAAAGGTAAAATGATTATACTTGAGGAACTTCCACTCTAAACATGTCAAAATACACTATATGCTGATAGCAAAATAATAGAAAAAAAAAAATACTTGCCTTCTTCACAGCAGGGCTGGATTTTTCTTCTTCTGGATTACAGACTCCTGAGTCCAAGTCATCTGGACTTAGCAGGAATGTTTTGGTATCCTGAAAGATAACACCACCTTCCTCTTTAAAATGCACATTCAAAACTGACAATAAATGAAGTGCAAAGAACCACCTTTCACTGCCCTCTGTAGGTGCACAGCCCACTGCCCCTTCACATGAGCATAACCAGTTCCCCAGAATAAAGAAATGTTTTACAGTGCCCAGCCTAAAGGAATTACAATGGAATGGGTGCATAGAGGAATTAACTTGGAAATATCTCTGACAGGCCTCAGGATAAGCAGTGGGTTCACTGTTATGACCTTCAACTCCTACGTGTTCATTACACACTCCTAGCCTGATACTGGTTTGGATCACGCAAATTCAGGTTGGAAGGGACTTCAGGAAGTCCATCTAGTCCAATCTCTTGCCCAAAGACCTTACCAAAAGCCTTACTCAGAGCTTTATGCTCTCTGCTCTTCAAGCCCCTTGAGGACAGAGGCAGCACAACCCCTCTGTTATAATACTGTGCTAGCCTACAGCCAGAACTGTTCTTTTTTCAGCTTATCAAGGTGGAAAGTACTTAAGTCAGTTTTTTTTATAAATACCTTCACTCTTAATATGCTCTTTCTTTTCAGTAAGGAAGATCCATGAATGAGTATTTAAATTCCAACTCACCATATTTCCTTGTATTGTTTTTAAGTCATGAGAGACTTGTTCAATCAGCTGTTTCAGTTTCGTTCCAATTACATGGACCTTCTCTTCCTCTTCAATGTAATCACCATCTGATTTCAGCAGCAGGTAAGCAGTGAGCTCTTGGAGGGAGTTTACATTAAGCTGTTGCTCCAGCAGCTCTTTCTCCAGTTGCTGAGAATAAACAAAAACCAGCAAACCAGAATGTTACCCTCAACTTTATGGATATTTTCCCAAAAGGAGGAACTCTGAAAGGCTTTAAAGAACAACACAACCTGCCTGAGAATCCACAAAGCACAGGAATGGTTATTACAGCTGCATAGGAAATTAAGTTCTCTTGAAGAGACTGGTTGTGCCTGTTTGAACTAACATTTCAAAATAGTTCTAGCAGCAGGTAATTAATATAGAGAAGACATTAAATTTTGGAAATTGGAAGTCTTGCTCCAGCATAAAGACTGCTCATAAACAACTTTATTATGATGTGTAATTATGGACAAGTGCCTTGTAGATGCAGCAATATCTTGGTCCACTTCAAAAACCACCCACATGCCTGAGTACAGCAGGTCTGAGGACAGGCTGCAGACACTGTGAGACAAACATCCTGCTCTTCAGTGTGTGCTGAAAGCTGAGGTGCTGCAGTTAAGGCTACACTCACCATTAGCTCCTTCTGGCATTCCAGTATTGTATTTAGATCAGCATTAGGATCTGTGATTTGTGCTTCATTCCTCCGGCTTTCAGCACTTGCTAACCACAAGATTAGCTTTTGGCTCTGGTCATGGAAATCCTAGAGAAACAAAAAGATTGGCCCATAAGAGGAAAAACACCTTTGCAGTGCCTTCATCTACAAACAAAATGCCCATCCCAGATTAGACAGAGCCACCACAAATTGACAATTAGTGAGAGTACAGAAACCTATGTAGTAAAAGGGCATTATCCACTTGAAAGGTATTTTTACCAAACCGTTTCAATCCATCAGAGGCAACTTTATCAGGAAACAAAGCATCTTGGATTGTGAGTGACCATTCCACTGATGTGCAGGAAGTATCCTTCTGCCCTCTCCTCAACAGAATCCCAAAGAGTTTTCCCTTACAAGCTGGCATGTGGTATGTACCTGGCAGTGCAGTAAGGCTTGTTGTAAACCCTTCCTCCAGTTGTCCAGTGCACGAGTTGCTTTCTCCCAGTGCAAGTTGACCTTCCGAAGCCTGTTCTGCAGCTCCTTGAACTCTGTGCTGTCTGCTTTCTGGAATTCTTTGCTGCTCAGGTTAGCAGAAAGCAACACTGCTTTGTAGCTGTCAAATGCTTTAAGCATGTCCTGGTAGAAAAGGAGGATTAGAAGTTTTTATGAATGATGAAAAACATGTTTATTTACAATAAAACCACACACTCAAAAGTATTACAGGTGTTGGAGAAGGATGTTTGAATCTGGTGGCTTTTCAATACTTCTAAGAAACATATTGAGGCAGGTTTATGTTTGGGTTTTTTTTAAAGCCAAAACCTTCACTTTGAAGAAAGTAAGTGTGACTGGGCTGTCTCTTTCCCTGACATTTGGACAAATACTCCCATTGATCATCACATGGTATTTTCTCCTAACTGATAAAGGTTTTGTCACCCCAGAATCCTAGAATAATGCTGACAGGGACATCTAGAGGTCTGTACTCCGTTCTCCTATTTCATATAGGACCAACTTCAAACTCAAAGGAGGATGCTCAGAGCCTCATCCATTTCAATTTTCAGTATCTCACAGGATGGAGGATTCCCCACGCCCTCTGGGCCCTTGGTCCCACACCAGACTGTGTTTGGAGGTTTGTTTTTTTCACAAACAGGACAGGACTGTTGGAGTACGTTCCTTGAGCTTTTATTTGCACATCTTCATTACATGGTTGAGACAATAGAAAGATGGCAAAGCTCACGTACACCCAAAGACGTCTTTGCTACAGAACATTTTACAAACTTTTTAGTTATCAGTATATTGTTAAAGTTTACAGACAGTTGTTCTAGCCAATTACTGAAAGTACATGTACACCTGCTTCACACAATGCTTGCTTGTCTTATAAAAAGTCATTATAACTTTTGCTACTTTCAGACTTTGCAGCTGCAGCTAGCTCTGAGTTTTTTCTGCTCTTTCTGTTTCTAAGGCCTGCTTTTCCCAGCCTTCTGAATATCTCCTTACCTTTACAATTTCCCACACCAGACCACCCTATTGTGAGAAATTATTTTTCTTCTCTCTGGTCTCAGTTTCTGTCAGCCCATTTCTCTGACTTCTCAAGGACCCCCCAGAAGGCAGTCCTGCCTGCTTTCCTCCTCTCCTTTATAATTGCAGGGGGAATAATAAAGAATTTGCAGTCATGGTCATATCATCTAACCACCTTTATGTTAACACTGACCCTGTATTTCTGAAGATTTTTTTAAAAAAAGAATACCAAACAATACCTTCCTTGTACCCTCCAGTTTACAGTTTGAATCAAGGGTACTCATCTTTTCCAAGCTGCTCTTGCAGTAGGGAAGTTAGAGCTGCAGGATGAATCCCACAAACCATGAATCTCAGATTGGTTTTCCCAGCAGCCTTTCTATCCAAGAGTGTCAATCTCAAGATCTGAGTTCCACTTGTAGAAAACTGCTGGTCTAAATTACATTTTTTCACCCATCAAAGGATCCTGTCCCCTTCTCCTCCAGGCAATAAAGTTTCCTTTAATATCAGACAAAGCAAACAGACTTCTGAACACCAGTTAGCCACTCTGCAGGCAGACTGACTTTATCCTTATCCCAGGCAATTGGGATGTCCTGTCACCTCATGAAATTCACTTCTTAGAGCACACTGGCTCTTTTAACACCCCTCTAAAGCCAAACTGTCTGAAAATGGGATTTACAGCCAGCTGGACTCCTCTTAAGCAGATGCAGAAGAGAGAAGAAGTGAAGCTCTGCTCCTTGAGGAGGTCAGACACCCAACTCCAGGCTGAAGGAAAACACCTCCCTCCACTTGGGAGGCACCATCAAACCTTTCCTGGGGCTTGGTGCCTAATCCAGACTGGCTGAAGGAATCAGAGTTAATCTTGCTGGAGTGCAGAGTAATTGGCCCTGGCCTAATAACTACTCCATGACATGTAGGCTTTCTCAGCATGCCTAGAAAATCCTTCCTCCCTTCTGCAGTGTCCTGTTTGTGAGCATCACCCCAAGGGTGACACCAGACTGACCAGCAGCCTCAGGGTGACTCCACACGGGGCAGCTGATGAGGGGTGCTGATGAGCACACAGGGATTTTGCACTTCCACAGATTTTAGGAACACTTGCTCTCTCAGACTTCAACCTGAGGCATTTCACTGCCTAAGGACCAGGGCCCCAGCGCTTACATGTGCCCTGCTAACCTGCTGGCTCATCTTGCAGAAACCACAGCTTTAGAGCAGATCTTTGTCAGTCTCCTGCTGGAATTACACCCTGCCCTTAATTAAATGAAAAAAAAAAAAAAAAAAAAAAAAAAAAGCAGCCTAAACTTTGCAGCCTATAGACCTGGCTAATTTTCAATCTGTTTCTGATTTGCATAGAGGGGAATGGCACAAGGAGAAGATGTCGATATCACTGTGCAAGAAAACAGAAAGGGAGAAGTGGAGAGGTTTTTACTTCTGCCTGCCAATCTCTGTATATGAAGCCAGAAGCACCTTGCCTAAGACCCTCTTTAGCCCTCTTAGCTGAGAGCAGTTCAGTTCCCCTGTGGCACAGGAATTGCTATTGGCATCCATGCTGCCAACTGATCCTAGGAGAACACAGTGATTAAAAAATATCAGCATCTTGAAATCCCTCTTCTCAGTAAGCCATAACTTACTTTCAATTTCTTGACCTTTTGTTCCAATGCTTGCATGCTGGTTGGAAGCTTCACCTTTTGCAGCTCTTCCAGCTCTTGCTCAGTTTTATCAAGCCAAGCAGAGATGTCACTGAGGTCTGAGTCCAGCTGCTGCCACTGCTGCAATTTCTGTTTCATCCTAAGTTTATTTCTGAGGTCTTGAGCTTGGATGAGCTCCCACCTATCAATAATGCCTGCAAATCAGAGAAAAAAAAAACCCAAACATTTAAATCTTCAGTAAAGGAAGGAGTGCATAAAACAGATGCAAGAAGTTTTGCAAGAAAATTATTCTCCATGCTACTTGAGACCAATTAACTGTTGTAATGTATTAGCTACTTGAGACCAATTAACTGCTGTAATGTATTACTGTCGTTCAACAACATCTTTTCTTGAGCTTCTGCAGTGTCTAAATTTCATATTGCTGGTCAAGTTATCCACATAGCAGCGCTACACAGAATTTTAATAACATTAATTGGAGATGTTTTAATTCACTTGGAAGAACAGACCAAAACTAAGGAGACAGAATTCAGTGAGCCCAGCTGCGATTTGGTGAACACCAAAATTCAACATGGGACAAATATGATCCAGCAGTTAGGACCTGGGTTTGTGTTTTATGTATATGTGGAGCTGCTGGGGAGTGCCCAGAGGAAGCCACAAAAGTGATGAAAGGGCTGGAGCATCTCTCCTGTAAAGACAGGCTGAGAGAGTTGGGGCTGTTCAGCCTGGAGAATAGAAGGCTCCAGGGAGACCTTAGAGCCCCTTCCAGTGCCTTTAGGGGCTCCAAGAGAGCTGGAGAGGCACTTTTGACAAGGGCATGGAGTGTTAAGACCAGGGATAATGGCTTTAAACTGCTGGAGGGCAGGTTTAGATTAGATATTAGGAAGAAATTCTTTACTGTGGCCATGTTGAGGCCCTGGCTTCAGGGTTGCCCAGAGCAGCTGTTGCTGCCCCATCCCTGGGAGTGTTCAAGGCCAGGCTGGATGGTGCTCTGAGCAAGCTGTTCTGCTGGAAGGTGTCCCTGCTCATGGGAGGGGGGTTGGATCTAGATAAGTTTAAGGTCTCTTCCAACCCAAGCCATTATAATGACTCTTAATGACTGTTTCATCAATTCAGTGCTAAAGGACATGGAGATGCCACCTGTGTGATCAGTGACACTTTCTGAAAGCACATCTAAACCATTCTCAAGTTATTCCTATTCATCCCACATATGGGACACGACCTTGGACTATTTGTGAGACCAGAGAAATAAAGTAAGTGAGCTGCTGCATGTAGCTGCAGCCTTCTTTTTATCACATGATTTGCTTTTGTGACTGCAGTACAATGTGTTGTTACAATCTCAAGCACCTGAAACCAGGAATGAGGTCCTAAAAGGTCAAGAGAAACCAGCTCGCTGGTCTGTTTGCATGAAAGGACCACTGTAAAGATACTGAAGAACAGAATGCATTACCAGCTTTGAACAAACATTTCTGCAAATGGGAGCTGTAGCATCTTGTTATAGGGAGTACCAGTAACTCCACATAGCAATCTTACTTTAGACAGAACCTTTGGTTTGAAATCTGATTAGAAGTCCCTGAAGTGTTCAGTATCAGAGAAAAGTGAAATTGTTCCCATTTAGTACAAGCAGCAAAGAGACAGAAGTATGTTATGAAAGAAAAATCTCAATTCTGGCAGAAAATGTGAAAGCTCTGAACAGCACCCATGGGTTGGACAGAACCAGATGAGAAGGGAGCTTATTGAAACTTAGAAATTTGGCAAAATACATTATTTTTTTTATTCCCAAATATGCTGCCTTTGTGCCATCTCTGCTTTTGTCTTCCCAGAGTCATAGGACAAACATCACAGCCCCAAAGCCACTCCTAATGCTCTGTACCTGACTGCTTCTCTGCTGCTGCTATATTCACAAGTTCTTGGTCATCTTGGGGCTCCTCATCGCTCATGCTGGCAGATGGAATTTTCTCCTTGCTGCTGCAGCTGCTTGCAGAGCTGAGCTGCTTCACCTGCAATGACATTTTGGTGGGTGAGCCCTGCAGGTTAACAGGATGTCAAAGGTCCAACATAATCTGTGCTACTCTGGGGTGGCTGGGCTGCTGCTGAGCTCTTACATATCAGATTTAGCACTGGGCTTCTGCAGCTTTGCTACCAGCTTACACTGGCTCTCTTTGCCTTTCCAGTAAACAAACACACACCATGGTGATGCCAATAACTACAAGAATGGACACGGCAAATTAATTGCTTTTGCACTACATGTACCAGACAATGTACAGTTGCTGGTGTTCTTTGTTGGATTGTGGGTCTTGGCAATATTGACTCTAAGACTCTGAGACTGGATTAATGATCACAAAAGCAGCCAGATACCAGTACCACCCTGCCAGGAAGAGTGCTGACAATGGGTCCAGATCCACTGAGCCTGGCAGCTGCTGGTGAAGCCATGGCTGGCAAACAGCCACCAAGGCTGAGGCACCAATGGACAATAAGCCATTTTGGCACATTTTTCAGTGCCTAGAAGCAGATTAAATGGTGTGTTGCATATTAAGACTCTTCAAATTTGCTAAGGAAAGGGAAATATGTCCATAAGTATCAAGAGATTCACACCCTATCCTTTGCGGGGGTTAAATTCTCCTAGACTTGTCTTATGACAATAGAGGAAGGAAGTTCCTCCAGACCCTGACTGACCACAAGTCCAACCTGAGCCACCAGAGTAACGTCTAAGTTTGTGTGAAGTGAAAATTCTCCACCTCAACTATACTTTTCTTTGATGCTGGAGAAGAGAAGAGGGTGGAGTTAAACAGAACAACAAACAGACTCCGTAGTACAGGTTCAGTGCCCACAGAGCCTCCAACTCACATATTCTGGTTTATAGGGAGTACTTGTCTCTGGTCCAGACAACACATTTCCAGCCATCTCTGCCTGGTTATATCTGTGTTTCCTGCAGACTGGGCTACCCGGAGAATGCCAAGGATGAGCTTCTGAAACAGACTTTCCTGAAACAAATAAAACCAAAACCACACACCATGAGTGCAAGATCCCACCTCCACAAGGTAGCTGTTGCTTTGTATTAAGTTAGAAAGCGCTTTGAATAAAATGGCATCAAGTTATGGCATAAAAATGACAGTTTTGCAGCTTTCCTTGCAAAGCATGCACATTTGCAAAACATCAACAGTGTTTCAAAGGTAATGAGATGAGAGCCATGCAGTTATGGGACATTCTGTTTTCTTCTGGAAAATGCTTGAATACAGGTTAGAGTATTCAAAAAAACCAAAAGACAAGGCTGCACCATGGTTTTGTAAAGTTTGCATCCCAACAATAACTATCACACATCTTCAACATGTCAGAGGGAACAAGTTAGACATGTCCTGGTTTGGAGAATGTTTGTTCTGGATTTAACAGACAGGACACACATAGTTCTGTCATGCACAAACCACAAAAAAATACTCGCAGAGTTGGAGCTACTGCCTTCAGTAGCTATACAACCAAAATTAGAAACAACCAAAAATTGATACTACCCAGAGCAAACCACCAAGAAAGAACCAAAAGACTTTGGATCAGTACAATGAAATGCACGTTAACCACCTTGGCATTTACCAGGCAAAAATCTAAATGGTGTGTTCTTGACTGCTTTTAATGTCCATGTGGATACTGCAGCGTAAGAACACCATGACAGGATGAGACATGGTGTCCACACAAGGCAGGAAGTCAGACATTACATATGAGAGAGGTTGAGGAATATAGCGTGCAGCACAGGGAGATTGCCATGTTCAGACACATGCATTAGCAGGTGCCTACCAGAAGATGCTTTCAAAGTTTTTGTGGTCATTTTAAGATATGCCTCAGGGTTTTCAGTGATTTCTACATCTGAAAAAAGAATAATGTCATTTTCCTCACTATTCAGTATCTTCCAACTATTAAAAACAACGGAAACAATGAAGGACAGCAAAGACAAAGAACAAAGTAAGTGGTTGGTATCATTTTCAAACGCTCTTATAAGGCTTCTAAAACCTTCTTATGTTTCTAAAAACAAAAGCTTGGTTTAGACAGTACCATTTCCTTCATCTAAAAGATGAGTCTGCCCACATCTATAAATGGTACTTGAAAACCAACCAACAATGTGGGAGCAAGACTTCAATCCCCCTCCCTTCCCACAAAGGGACATCCTCCAGCTGCTCCACATCAAACCAAACTGCTGGACACTGGTTCTCACCTGACAGTGCACTGTAATATGTTGCTTCTTCATCATCTTCATGAGAGGAAGAACCTCCCACATCACCTGTGTGATCCCACTCAAGTGGGATGGAGTCAACGCTGACAGGGGTCTCACAGCCTGATCTCTCATGGCCCTGAGTTGGGGGCATAAGGTGGCAAAGGGACTGTGCTGATGAGGGTCCCTCGGTGATGGCTTTCTTATGCCAGGGATCAGTCTGGATTTCTCTGGAGTCTTCTTGATCTGTCTCATTTTCAGAGTTATCTTTTTCATCGTCCAATCCCTACAAATAAGTAATTAGTGCATATTAATAAGATTTACAAGAGATCTTAATGAGATAATGATTGAACCACACTGTACTACTGAAGACAGTTTTGTGATCAGCTGCAGCAACCATGTACCTAAAATTAAAGGGAGACATAATTTCTGCCTTCTTCCTTTTTTGCCAAAACCAATCCTCACATCAGCAGCTACCTCTCCTCTTTCAAGGCACTCCACCACCACCATAGCATCTCTCCAGTTTGCAGGAGGAATATCCAGTTCCAAATGGACTTTAAAAGGTCAGGAGTGAACAGCTACTTGTTCATGTTTCTTCCTCTACCCGGCTTTCTAACAGACATTCTTTACTTTTGAGGCCAAGCAAACTGAGAATCATTTGAAAGTTCCCAGGGAAAAGCGAAGTGCATGCTGTTCCCTATTTAGGGCTCTCACAACAAAGTGGACAGATGGAGTGGACAAACAAATACATGAAGAGGTATTCTAAGCACATTATTGATGGTAAGGAAAACAAAGTGATATTAAAAACACCAAAAAAGGTTCTGAAGCCTTCAAGCCACAGCTATATAGTTCTGAACCTTACGAACAACCTCCACACTATTATCCAGATTCTGCAGATGGAGAGGCATGAAAGGATTGACAACAAAGATTTAGCAAGGCTTGGGACATCTACTGCAGAGCTCCTGAGCCCTTGGAGCTCAAAACACTCAGTCAAGCTGCTAGGAATAAGCAATTGCAATTCAAAAACCAAAATAAGCATTGCAATTCAAACACCAAAATATTGTCAAAACATTGAAACAACTGTTGCTCCTTACAGGATCCCTTGAAGTCAGTCTTTGATGGAATCGGGCAACTCGCCCAAACACCTCCTGACAGTATCGATGAAGCTCTTCCAATTCATCTTCAATCAGGATGGCATCCAAAGGTTCACTCTTCTGAATCAACTGCTCCCCAAAAACGATTAGCTGATCAATCTTATTGGTGTTTAACGTTATTTCCTGTTGGAAACCCTATTTGGAACATACAAGAAAAATAATTACTTCTCCATTGGCCCTTTCTAACCTGAGGTTTGTCCCCGTTTTCTAGCTCATTGCAGTGAAAGACAAGCAACAATTGACATTGTTGTCTAATTTAATTTGGCAAATATCTTTTTATTCAAGAGGTCCAAAGGTTCATTTTATGAGCAGAATTACAGTTCTAAATGAAGTGGCATTTTCCACCCATGTGTACATCAGTATGGCTGCAGTGTCCTGAACCTGCAGGGGATCATGATACAAGAATTCAGCTAATCAGAGATTATTCTTCTGTTGGTACACACAATCTTTTTCTCAGTAGCCAAGAAGCTGGTTTGGTTGCTTGGACCTCCAGCCTACACAACAGTAAATCTACATCCCAAATCACTAACAGTGCAAGAAGAAAGGAGAAATGAGCATATAGTGTAGGAAAGAACTGGTATATTCCTTAGAATTACTGCACATTCCTGATGTCTAATTTCTATTGAAATTCCCAGCTACAGACATCAGTTCTGAGGAGAGATTGTACTGTAATGCCAATTCAAAAAAAGATTTGCACCAGAAAATAATGCCTGAATTTAGGAATGTAGCTCTTACTGTTATGCAGTATCTGCTGCTTTCCAGGCCAGATACCACTGTCACTGACACGTGTTGTCAGGAGAAAATTGCAGGACAGAACTGAGACTGAACACTGAGCCTGAATCTGAATTAATAATGCACAGCTTAATCTTGATTCAGACACTATGTCTTAACAATTACTGCTGTCTTCAAACAAATATAGTCCTACAGAGATGTGGTGGCTATTGTGAAGTTACAGAAAATGAATGATTCTTTCAGGCAAGGGCAGCCCAACAGGATCACTGGGCTATAGTAAACAACTGCTTCAGAAGGATACGTACATTTAACTGGCGCATTTTGTCATCAAAGTTACTTTTTGAGAAGTGTTCCACGTTTGTCAGCTGTAGGTCCATTTCTGTGAGCCAGACAAGGATGCTTTCCCTTGTCCCCTCAAACTCATCTCTCCGATTGGTGAAGTGCTGGATGCAAAAAAGGAGCCAGTGTTACATGACTTCAGCTACTAAAAGAGACAAGTCACAGGAGCTCTCTGAAATCAGTGTTTTATTTCAAATCTCCTGTTCACCTTAAAGGCCATCAGGACACAAACAGCAGCATGCCATGTATAAAACCTGTCCTCTTCCTGTAGGGATGCTAGAACAGTGCCCTGTACTAGCACACTATTTGTACAGAAGAGGGAGTAAAATTTTAGCAGTTCAAGATGCTTCTATAAAATTACATCTTTGAGTCCACACATTCCATCTCCCACATCATTATACCAGCAACAGTTACTTGGACTGAGGCTTAACATCGACTTTGTTCTAAACTTAAAACAGAGATAAACAAAGGAAGCAACCCTCATCTCTAATTAAAGTAATTAAAACTATGAGATTAAAATCAGTTTTTACTGATTTTACAATGCAGAGGCTGGATCATGTATTAATTACACCACGCCAGTGTAATTAATGCACTGTGTGGCATGGCATGTCCCACAGAAGCTGCTAACAGACATGCAGCTTGCTTGTTCTCATGGGTGGATTTACTTTTCAGAAAGGGGATCATGTAACAGCCCAAATATGACAACTTGTAGCTGCACAGATCAAACCCCATCACTGCTCTCACTGCCTCATCCACTGATTTTGGGGAGCTAACAGTTTTTCCTGTCAGTTGCTTGCAGCACTGCTATATTTAACAATCTGGCAGTGACAAGTTTCCCCCAGGGCACAGCACAGAGTATCTACCCAGAGATCAGTTTAATTGATGAGCAGGATACTTCTTTGAAATACATGCTTCAACAACATTCCCCATCAGGCAGGCAGCACAGCAGGAGCTGCTTTCTATCACACCTCCATCTTTAATGCCTTGTTGGTGAATCACAACTTGGCACAAAGTAGAGTTGAGTTGGAAACTCCAAACCATATTGGCACTTGGGGCCCTTTTGTCTCTCTGTCTCTTATCTATAGAAAGGTGCAAGTGCATGAACACATCCACCCATTACAAGTGGGAAAGAGGAGCAGTGAGTATTGCAATTGATCTCTCAAAATCTGCACTCTTTCTTCCTTTAAGCTTTTCTTCAGCTACTAAAAATCAATCTAGCAAGGTGAGGTTTATGCCATGTACTCAGTGACCCTTCCAGAGCTCCCCTGCTATGCCAGTAGCTCAGGACAGAGAGAGTTGCTCTGATGTAGGCCTTGCTCATGGGTAATTCCTGCAGAACCCTGCTGTTGGAACCCTGGATGATGAGAATTTTAAACTTTCTGTGCTGAAAGGCACAGACTCACAAGAGAATACATTTGACCTGAGGCTGTGGAGAAGGCTTCCAAAATGGATTAACAGCACTGGGATTACAGCTGTGTAGTTTGATTAAAAGTGTGTAATGTCACTAAGTAGAAAACTTAGAGTTTAAAGTTTTAGAATATAGTAATATATATAGAGAGCAAGATAGAAGTTCTAGAGCAGAGGCTAGTCCTTGTTCTTAATGAGTTTGGGAAGTATTTTGTAATTGGACAAAATAGTCTGCATTGCAGACTTCCAGTGATTAGTTATTGAGTTAAAACTGAAAATAATTTAAGTGTGATTTCTTAATTAAATAGTTTAGCCTTAAAAGACCTTATAAGGAAAGACAGCCATTTTGTAGCTTGTTAGTAGAATTCAGTAAAGCTCACCACTTGTAATATAAATGAAAATAATAAACATCTAAGTCTGAACATGAAATACCGTTTCCAGCACTTCAATCCCGACCTTGACAGAAGCAAAAAAAAAGAAGCCGAAAACCAGCCCCCTGCAAGCGCTCCTCGCTCCCTCACCCCACCCTGCCACTACCTTGAGCCTCCTGAGAATGGAAGCGACTCGTTTCTGGAGGTTATCCCAGCGCTGGTTCCCCTCGTGCACCATCTGTTTGAGCTTGCTGGCCGAGTCGGTGCGGTTCTCGCGGGCCAGGCGCCGGTACTGCTTATTGATCAGCTCCAGCTGCGTCAGGCGCTCGTGGATCTGCCGCTGGAACGCCTGCAAGGCAAAGCGAGGAGCTCATTCCCTGGTAACAGTCAGGAAGTGGATATTATCCACCAAGAGAGATGTTGCCCTCCCCCTTAAAAACAGACCTTCCAACTGCAAAACTAAATCCAGATTTTAAGACCCATATTTTAAACCATCTGCTCAAACTTAGCTCACTAGGAGAAGAAAGAGAAGAATAAATATCACGCTACAAAAGTCTCTTGCCTATAAAAAGCAAGGCTTTAAACTTTTAAGTGTCTATTCAGAGCATTGTATTCTCCACATTAAAAAAAATTCTGGAGACAAACAGACATCTAGCAGCTGCACACTCACCAAATTATTTATGTTCCCTGTACTACCAATGCCAAACCAGTGTTTTCCAGAGACTAAGGCATTTTGCACAAACAATACATACTCAGCAGCCTGATGCCGAGCATAAAAAAGGCAGTTAAAAAATTCACCTCAAATTTCTTCAGCTCCTCTTTTGCATGTGTGTACAAGACCTCTGAAGAATTAGGCCTAGCTGCTATATTTTCAGATGCTTTTAGCCAATCTTCAAAGCGAGAATAGTCATCCAAAAACCTCTGCCACAGACGCCAGGTTTCCTCGATTCTGAGAGAGCAAAAACAGAAAGGTTTTATCACAAGCTAACTATCAACTCTGGATTCTTTATTCCTCCTCAAAATTCAGCTTGTGGCAAAAGCTACAGCGTTTCCTCAAAACGCTGCCACAGGTTTCTGCAGGGTAAGAATAGGAGACATACTTCATTCGCCTTTCCATGGACATGGCACAGATATTTCTCCACCGTCTGTCCAAGCTCCTGGTGGTTTGCTGGATGGAGTCACACTCTGTCTCATTAGCACACGCATCTGAGTCGTGTAGCAGGACGTCACAGATGTTAAACACGGACTCCACGCCCGCTGTGTGCTGCTCTATGTCTCTCTGCAGGTCCTGCCAGTGGCAAAAGAATAGCGTCAGTGGAAGGAAACATACAGTGTCAGTGAAAGGAAACATACAGTGTCAGTGGAAGGAAACATACAGTGTCAGTGGTAGGAAACATACAGTGTCAGTGGAAGGAAACATACAGTGTCAGTGGAAGGAAACATGCCCGGCTACATCTCACCCATGCCCTTTCAAAATGCTGCAGAGGATGGGGAAAGAGTAAATCCCGTGTCAGGAAAAGCTGATGTAGCTTTAAAAAAAGACTTGCAGGATGAGGTGTGCATCTGACACAGGCGAGGAGAGAACCGACATGCAAAAAGGGGTTGTCCACCTTTGGTGTCTCAGTCTAAACTCAATCTTCTCATTAACAGTCTGGACAATTTAAATGTGCATTCAAAATCCAAACCTTATCTATACCATAAATAAATTCTTCTTAATTTTGACAGCACAAGATGATTGTCTCATACCAGGTTACTACACTGAAAGACTTGTCAGAGAACTCCTAGTGCATTTTAGTGACTGATCACAGGCTGCAGCATGAAACACAAACACAGTACACAAGTACCTGGTGTTACATTACTTTTCTTAATCCCTCTTGTAGGGCTCCTGTTCTGACAGACTGTTTTAAAGGATCTGGCAAAGACCTTTTGTCTAATCCACACTACAGGTTTCTTTTCCAGAGCCTGCACCACCATGACAGTCTGGCCTTTCAACCTGTACCCATCACTATGCCTGAAGTCAGTGCAATTGAAAGACAAAAAAAGCCTTATCTAAATATTTCTTATTGAAAAGGTAGATCTGTACCATGCGACCAGCTTTAAATATTAATAAAATGACAATAGCCACTACAATGCCATTTTTCAACCCATTTCTGGCTTTTCTAATGAAGGGTACAGAGACTTTTGCTTGAATAACACTAGACCAACAAACACAAATGAGTATTTTCCTAACAAAAGTGAACTGGAGGTCCCATTAAATGGTAGTTACTGATTTCAGTCAACAGATGAAGCAGAATTGGTTTTGCTCTAGACTTCACAAAAAACCCAAACAAAATAAAATAAATAAATCCCTCTGAAATAGACACAGCTTGTAGTAAATACAAAATGAGTTGAAGGAAGATTTTTCCCAGAAGTCAACAAGCTGCAAGGAGTTGAGAATCACTCAGTGGGTACATAGGTACCTGAATCAAGGGCTGAGCCATAAAATACAGCTTTTGGGATTTGTAGTAATGAACAGCTTTAAGGAACATAGAAGTGAAATTCCTTACATAGATGAGACTGCCAGGAGGAGACCCAACAGAATTTTTTACAGGTTACTAAGGATTCACATATTTACTGAGCAAGATGCATCAGTGTCTTTTCAACACAGGCTCCACAGCTGGGAGCAGGCTCTGCCACACTACTGGTACCTGGGGAATGTCTTCTGAATTCATGAAATTCCACTGGATTTACAGGTGTATTAGTGAAAATGAGACTTCTGATCACAGACTACAAATTAATTCTAACTTGCACTACGATAATGTTGCTGACACGACCTCATTGCTTCAGGCCATGCCTGGGTTCATGGAAGAGCCTAGACAGAATCCTTGCTGTTTTCCAAATAACCTGACTGCATTAAGTGAGACAAACATAACAAACTAAGGGAGAGGGTGAGGAACATACATGGAGCCCCCAAGAGGTTCCATTCCTTCAACTCTGCATAGCATCGCCTAAAGAGCTTTAACAGACTACACACTACTAGATTTTTGCATTAGTGAAACACCTTTGCAATCTTAAAATTAATATTATTCATGTTGTAATCTTCATCCTTTAATTGAACAAACATGCCATAAAACACCTCTGTGGATACACAAGGCTTTTAAATTTCATTATTCAAGACTGCACAGGTAAAGCTTTTCCAGTCATGGATGTCAAATAAAAAAAGCCTGTAGGGCATATTTCTCACCATTCTTTGCTCTTGCTGAAATAATTGTTCAGCTAAAACCAGGAAAGATCTTTTTACTTGTCTCATTAAGACAAATGTTTCACTAATGCAGAACAACAGCAGCTTTTCTTTTTACTGTGGTCTTTTTAGTCAGCATAATCTTCTCATACTCAGCCTGCTAAAAAGCTACTGTAGACAGACTCTAGAGGTGCCTAGAGGTCTGTATTTAAAAAAAATAACATCCAAAAAAATTAAGCAGTTAGTAGCTCTGAGCAGCAAATGATGGCTCTTGCAGCCAGCTGTAGCTTGAATGTTCATAATAAAAATAAATTAGTTTGGATACAATTCCTTTGTGCTCCATGCTCTGCTCTGCTTGGCAATTTATCACAGCCTTTGAGAATGCAGAAGGTTTGAATGAGAAGAAAATATTTCTTTGTTGTTTACATGACCATTCACAATGCAGATGAAACCATGAGAGGTGCTGGGCCAAGGCTTCTGGTGTTTGACCAGCTCCTGCAGAGCAGTCAGTGGGAGCCACCTCCAATCCTGTCACAGAGGAGCTGGCCCTTCCTGTGATATTTGGGACACGAGTAAAAGGACAGCCATACCAACCAGAGAACAGAGTCCCCAGGTCTGGGTCACTCAGGGATCCTTAGACACAAAAGCAGAAGCCAGAGAGAGAAGATGGAAAGGATGGGAAGGATACCAGTAAGTGTTCCTAAAGGCAGATGCCATAAAGCTTCCAAGCTTCCAATCTTGACAGACTTATTCTTGATCTTTAGTTTTTGGGCAAGTATTGCTGTTTAATACAAAAGCCAGATGACAGCCAAACACTTAGAACCTGGTCAGACTTACAGCACAGCCCTGAGCAAAGGATGACTCCACCTGCAAGTCTGTACTTTTCCTTGCCTGGCTGCTGGCTAGAGAAATTTACTCCAGGACTATCCCACTCCTAAGATCCCCTGGTAAGCCACTGCCTTGGATGAATGCCCACCAACACCCAGCAGTGTGAGGTTGGTTCACACTTGTTGTCTCAGCAGGATTCACGCGCCAGCTCCCCAGCCCTGAGGGACCTTCAGAGCCTGCCTCTGATCAAACCTCAGCCAAAGGTGTGTCCGCACAAATCCACCTTCCAAAGCCCAAGCATCCTGCTCTGCCAAGCTTGCTCTGCTATCTGCAAGGAAGGGACAAGAACTAGAGCCAGTGAGGGCAATGCATCAAATCCCATCTCTTTGCAGAGAGCAGCATTCATGCCTTGTCAGTCGAAGTCAAACTCATGTACTCTGCCCACTGTCTGTGCCCTGCCTAGTCCTCAGGAACTGCTGTATTTTGCATGTTTTCTTGGGTCAAGGGGGGCAGAGAGACATGGGGGCAATTCAACACAATACTGCAATTACTGCAAGCAAATAAAACTTTTCCATGTAATGCATCTTGGCAGGAACACACCATGCAAAGCAAACAGCCAGAAGGGCTCGCTAGAGAAAAGAAACAGGTGATTTTATACCAGGACCAATCAGCAGCATTTTAGCTCATTTACTCTGGATGCTGCTATTTCCCACCTGCTGTTCTGCCAGTCTCTTCTGGATTTCTTGGTCATCACAGATGTCATAAACAACAGGCTTGGAAAGCTCAGACTCAATCCGGGCCAACCAGGTGCGAAGGTTACTCATGTTTTTGTCCAATAGTTGTATAAAAGCAAATGTTTCCTTCAGTTTCTTCACCCTAAGTAAACCAGGAAGAACATTTTGTTACAAAGATGGTCAATCAGTGGAAAGGATGTTGGCAGGAGGTGATGACAGGCATGGCTTTATGAAGCCATGTCACATCAAACTGCTGCCTGTAAATCAGAGCTGTGTTTTAGTCAAGATCTACCTAAATTGGCTCAGCAGACCCCTGCTCTACAACTGCAAACAGGTCTTAGGTTAAGGCTTTAATGAAACTGTATAAGCAAGGTGAATTTTCATCTGCTACGGAACACTGGACATTCTTCTAAGTGGAAAACTGTACCATTATTTGACACAGTTAAACTGAAGTGGGTATCTATGGTTTGATTTTCCTGCTGTGGATTTTGCTCAGTGTCATCTTTAGCAACCAACAGGCTCACACTAACCAACAAGGTACCACTCTGCAAAGAGAGGCAGAATCTGCACAAAGCACACCACAAACCAGTCCAACACCCTGGAAAAATCACAGAATCACAGAGTGGTTTGGGTTGGAAGGGCCTGAAAGATCACCTTGCTCCAACCTGCCATGGGCAGGGACACCTTCCACTATTCCAGGTTGCTCCAGGCCCCATCCAGCCTGGCCTTGAACATTTCCAAGGATGCTTCTCCAGGCAACCTGTGCCAGTGCCTCAGCACCCTCTGGATGTTGACAGGAGAGAAGAAGGCCTGAACAACAGCTACTATAGAACTGGTAGCACCACAACATTAAAGCTCATCTAAACACCACACAAATATGCAGAGATATGCCAGACTCTCCTGACAAGTGAAAAATTAAAAAAAAAAAAAACAAAAACAAAACAATCCTGATGGGGGAGAATATCAAAATGGCCAGGGAGACTTGTGCAGTGGACAAGTGCATTGAGACCATTTACTTTTCTTGCAGCTGTTTGTAGCACAGCTCTCAGACAGACTTTTTTTTACTTCCAGCCTTAGCAGCATATTCCCATGTCAAGCCCCCATATCATCCCCTCAAATTACACAAGTAGCATGCCTTTATATTTTGGCAAATTTGTCTCCATGTGTTGGAGGAATATCTGGTGGACTACCTCATTGGTACCAATTTTTTCTTGAAATTCTCATCTACTGCAATTCCCAACAAAAATTACTAAAAAGGCAACACCAGGGTGACGCTTATCTCTTCAGACTTATTTCAGAGCTTGTCATCTAAACCTTGGTAGATAATGGAGGAAAAAAAAATCATTACTTGTATCAGACCTGTCTTAAACATCCAGATCACAAGATGAGATGAACTGTACCAAAAAGCATGTATTTATCCCCATGAAATGCAATGGTCTACCCTGCAGTTCTATAAATATCAACACTGCAGATTCTTAAAGTCAGATGAAATCATTCCACCCATGTCCTAGGGAGAACCCACTTCTTAGCCAGCATTGCTTCCCTGTGCTGGTCTCCTGAGCTCTAATTATGTTCTTGTGCCTTAGAATCAACTTTTGAACCTTGTATGTGATTTCTAAAATGCAAACTTACAAATTAAACCTTTAGCTACTGCCTAGTCCAACAACTATCAAGATGAGCCTCAACTGTTTAAGTCAAGTGCAGTACAAGAAGTTAAGTCTGCATTGTGGAAAGGCTGAAACATTTCCCATTCATTGGCCACAGTGCCTGGGAACTGTCACCACATAAACAAAACCAGCAGTGGGACTGCAAGGACAGCTTGTACAAGGGGCTCACTGCATGTCCCCAAATGCAGGAACTGTTGAGGGGTCTGAGTTGAGGCCCAATGTACTTGGCAACACAGGTCTTGTGGAAGCTGGGAGGGATGTGATCTCATGTAATGCAGGCAGGGATAGATTGCTCCAAGGCAGAAGTGCCCACACAGGGAACCTGGACAGTTTCCTGGCCCACTGTGCTGCCTGCTGCTGAACTACCGTGGCAAGTTTTAGAGGACAGTGGTCCAAACTGTCTGTAATGAATGGCTTTTGCAACTGCCTGATGATACAATGACAGGAGATATGCAGGACACCTAATCCATAATGAATATGCCACCCTGTAAGCAACAACTGATCTTATTAACAACCTTAAGGTAACCAAAGAGGATACACACGTCAGCCAGACACTTGATTTAAGGTAAAGCACTTATGGAGGAGATATGGGAATGATCCTGCTGGATTTGCTCAGTCGTATTGTTTACAGAGTAAGGGCAGAAAATTTAGGGTCTCATATGGATTAGCAGCATGGAAAGCTTCCCCCACCTCTTGTCCCAGAAGCACCAGGCTGTACTTTCAGTTGTTTTACAAGGAGGGCGAGAAGAACACAGTCCTACACTGAAGCTCCTGGCAGGTATTTAGCAACTCTGCACTCTCCAAAAGTAAAATTAGTATTGTCTGACTGATGTAAGCCTGCAAGCCAGTCTGAAGGATTTGGCACAAGTCCATGGTACACCTTGTTCCTGCCTTGCACCTACAAAGCTGCTGACACTGCTGCAAAGCACCTGCCTCTGCCCCTTTACATGGGCTCTGTCTTCCACTGCTGCAGCTGATTGAGAGGAAACCAGGGGATGACAAAAGTATTTAGCTGCTCTTGCTTTTCTTAACAAGCTTTTTTTCAACACTCTGGTCCCAGTTCAACCCTGTATGCAGACAGCATCTGGCTCCCAAGCAATCAGCTGCTGTATAAATCTTGCTGCTCTTGTTTTGCTTATATTAAGTGGTAGTCAATGAACATGTCATTGCATTATTTTCTTATGCTGTCATGGGCTGGAAGTTATTTTACCCAGGAGAACTAATTCTTCCTCTGCCCTGTTCCCATCAGTTATTTTGGTTGGTTATGATGCTCAGCAGGGCCAGTGACTCCCAAGGCATGTGGCCCTCCAAAGGCAGGTAACTCTCCCTGGAGAGATGGACAATACAGGCTCTGTGCTGAGCACAGAATGGAAGAGTCTGAGCTAAACATCTACACTGCTGCATTATCAACTCTGCATGGCTTCAGGCCAGTCAGGAGGAAAGCAGGGCTTGATCTCTGCCCTGTCCCTGACTGTATTCTGTGGCAATTCACTTCCTGCATATCCTGATGCTTCCCACAACTGCTCTGGAGACATGCACATGTTGGGACCATCTGACCAGCTGAGACCACAGCTTACTGTGCTGCTCAGGATCATCTCTGCCTCCCTGGGCTCCCTTCTCTGCCTCTATCCACCTGCTTCCCATCCCTAAGCTGCATTACAAGAAACTTCACAGGGTGCTAAACATCGTTCTTCAGTCTTCATCGTGCATAGATGAACACAGCCAAGAAGTCCAAAGCAAAACCAAAGGATATTAGACTATAAATAAATGTATTTATGACTGAAAGTACATTCAAAAAAAATTAAAAGCATCAGTTTTAGAATCCAAGTGTGGCTTTTTGCACCACCACTCCAATACTGTGTTGGCTTAGAAATCACTCTGATTTTTAAGTTATGAATGTCACCATGAGGATCTTGATCTTCTAGTGTTACCAGAAGCAACAGTCTCAAAGACAGCATCATTGTGGAACTGAAAGCTTGTATTTACCTTCTAACAATTGCCATTAGAAACACCATTGTAATTAAGTAATTGAATCTGTTATTTATTCTTGATATAATTTGGCATTTGCCAGTCATTTAAACACCCTTAATGCTCTAAGCCATTCATCTCAAACTTGAGTTAAGCAGCCAAAGAAGAACAAAAACCTAAGAGAAGTTCACACTAGTGCAGTGCATACATGGGAAGGCAGCTTTGTCCAGACATTCACATTGGCTGACCTGCTCCTGTCAGCAGACACAGAGCCCAAGGAAAAGGGCAGGGCTCTACACTGAAACAAGAGGTAAACTGATGAAAAACGTCAGCATCCTCAGCTTGCACAGAAGTCACAGGCAACTGCTATTTCCTTGGCTACAGCTCAAAGAAAAGAGTGAAACACACTAATTAATTACATCAACAAAAGTCTTCATTTGCAACCACCATTCTCAGATGCACCCTGAAAAAACTCTTAGAAATCACCTGATCTTTGCATGAAAGAAACTTCCCGAACTCTTTTGAGATGTATCCTGACCATTTCTGGGGAAACATAGCCCTTCTGGAAGCTGGGTGGGAGTGCACAGTGCAAGCCTCCAAGCCTGGGGGCAAAAACTGCCTGCCAGATCCAGGTATCAATCACCCAACATACAGCGAATTAGCAGCACTGAAAGTTCAAGTGCAGCAAAGAAAACCAGCTTTTTCCTGAGGGTGGAAGGTGCCACCACTGTTGATTGAATTCTTCCTCTATGAAGTGTGATCCTCAAGTTATTTGAGATTGGTCAAACAGGAAAACCTTATTGTTTACAGGAAAAACGCCTACTTATCCATTGTTCACTTCCCACTGAGAACTCACCTGCCACAATTCAACATGCCTCCAGAAAGAAAAAGAAAAAAGATAATAATACAAAAAAATCCAATAATCTAAAAAAAACCAACAAATTCAGATTTGTCTTGTCATTTGCAATGGGCCAAGTTAAAAAATCCACCCTGATTAGCACTCAGACACATGCTTAAGTTGCCTGGAATAAGCCAAACAAAGCCAGATTTTAAATATTTTAATCTTTACACCACAATGGAAGTGGCAGATAAAGAACAAAAGTAGGCGATTATAACTACAAGCTGGCTGCAAAAGTGAACAGAAGGACTAACTGACTTGACTCGAGATTGGATTTGGGTCTTAATACCCACAGCGAAGTTGCCAGCAGTGGGTTACAAGAGAAAAGCATTAAAGGCTGAATCATTGCACAGCCCCAGAAATACACAGTATATTTGTAGTAACTACTCAGGAATTACCTAGCAGTAGGAGGAGCTTCCAGGTTGATTGAAATGTATTCACACAAACAAAAAGAATTACAAAATACATGTCCTATTGCATTGCTTTAGGTGTCAAAATGCTGCAGGAAAAGGTAGGGGGGAAGCTCAAATAAGGTAAATAGCAGCATTCAAATTTTAGTGTCTGAAAGAACAAAAAACGTCCTAACATCTATTCCAAACTCTCCTTCACAAAGGCAAATGTCATCAGAAAAAGCGACTCCCTGCATGTCTTTTGGAGGAGGAGGAGGGGCTGAAATGGCCCTGCCGGCTGACAGGATTGTTTACCAGCGGCAAAGCAAATGAGATGCACAGCCCAGGAAACCTTTGTTCAATGAGTCGCAGGGGGAACTTAACCGTGTGAGGGACAAAAGACGCGCTTTGGAGAGGTGATGCCAAAGGCAAACCTTAGGCCTTTCTCAGGGAAGGCGAGGCCATTCTCGGGCCGTGCCAGCCGCCCCGTGCCCCTGGGCTGCGTGCGCGCAGGGAGAAGCGGAGGAGGCTTTGGGGGAGGCTTTCCTCGCGTCACCCCGCCGGCGAGCCCAAAGGTTCTTGTCAAGGCTCTCCACCGCCTCGGGTGCCAGCCCCAAACACAGCTGATCGCAAGAGGCCCGTGAGCACTGTTCCTGCTGCTAACGTGCCGCACTTCCCACTCGTGCGCTCGCCCAAGGCGAGCTGCGGCGAGGCGCTGGCGCAGCGCATCCATCGCTCCCCCCCCGCGGCCGCCGGGTCCCGCTGCTCCGCCAGAACCCACCGGCACCGCGCACCCACACGGCACTTACGGTTCGCACGGGAAAACCATTCCTCAGCCTGCAAATCCCAAGCTGCAAGGGGGGACCGTCTGTGCGACCAGGCAGGCATGGCAGAGGAAACCCCTCCTCCACAGATGCCCTATTTATTCGCCGCTTTAGCATCCCGGCTGTGGGGGGGGGGAGGCTCGCCCGTCCTCCTCCTCCCCGACCCCGAGCTGGGGAGACACCGGAGCGCTCTCTCCCCCTCTATTTTAACCCTTAGGTTTTGCGTTCGGATTTTACCTGGCGAACGGCCTCATGCCTCCTCAGAACAAAACCACGAGAGCTTTATTCTGACACGACAGAATTATTAGCACGGGAGGAAGCGAACGCCGGGAGGCTGCCCGCGGCTGGCGACAAAGAGGCTGCGGGTTGGAGCCTCCGGCACCGAGAAAGGTGGATGCGGTGCTCATTTCTTGGGAGAAAGAGGGACTGGAGCCTCAGACCCGGATGATTTGCAGCAGAGTCAGTCTGAAGCGAACCCAAAAGAATGAGCACACGTACATCCACGCACAGGCACCACGCACAAAGATGTATCCTTACTTCCCCTGCGTTCTGCTTTCTCGCCTTTACCATTATATCCCAGCTATTTAAGTACGAATTAAATCTCCCACACACTAACCTGTCCTCTCTTTAACCTTCCAGACCAGGCAGAAGGCCTCCACTGCAAATAGCCTGTTATGCCAGAGGGCAAAATAACTCCTAATCTTCATTTATGGTATCGTTCGTTTGTGGAAAAACACACTGTCATGATTTCTGTGTGTTATGACTGCCAGAGATCACAGGGTGGGAAAAAAAAGGCGGAAGTGGGAGAACCTTGGGTTACAAGTCAGTCCCCACCCAGCCAGTATCAGGAAAAAAATAAAGAAGTTGTGATAATCCCACCAAAAAATGCAAGGAATTATTCTGAAATCAAAGTTTTTTTCAGTATTCAGGTAATTTTCCACAGACCTGTACTGACTTGCTGATGGCTCACATGGCAGAACACAAAGTGCCTGCGAGGACACAGCACACTGTGAGAAGGCTTTGAACATTTGCACAGGCAAATCATGTCCAGTAACCTCCACAGTTTATTGTCCAGAGTGGTTCAAAACCACATTTGAAATGGTTGACCTGAGTAAATGGGGAAACAACCCCCAGCTTTGCAGGTAGATGCTGGGAGTGAAGATGGTGTGCAGAAGACAAGGACTCCCCTTGCACTGCCAGCTTCCCCTGCTCCCTGCACACATTGCATAACCAAAATAAGCCCAACCATCATGCCTGAGACAATAATGAATTCTGTCACAGCTTTTACACTGAAGAGAAGTGTAATCCTCAAAGGACAAAGAGAACACAGAAAGAAAGCAGGCACTTTGTGAGTGAGATTTCAACCATCCACATATTTTGTATACCAAAAAAAACAAACCCAAGAATGAGATTTTACAGTGGTACCGCCACAAACCAGCACAATTCTGCTGGACATTGCTATCTTGTTTACCTGGGGAGGCCTCCCCGTAGCATATTTTGCTTCCCTTCCCATGCAATATTGATCTGCAGCAATTTTAAAAGACCTTTGAACCCAGAGTGCACCCACACTGATTGTGGGCTGCCACAGGGTAGGACAGCACACCAACACATGGTGCCTGATTGTCTGCCCTGCCAAAGGGTAACCAATGTGGTGGAAAATTAAATGGAGACCAGCTGAAGGGTGTGCTGTGAGCTCACTCGCTCCCCAAACCCATAACCCGGGGCCTGCTGCTGCTGGAGTGACTTTTGGGTCAACCCAGCCACAGTGAGGCTGCAAGGGAGGAGAGGGAATTGGCAGCTCACTGCACTCCCCATAAAGCCTCCTAGGACCCCCAGCACAGCACAAGGTGTTGTCACTGGAGAGCTTCAACTCCTTCCCATTTTTTTTGCAACCTGAGAAGTTTCAGTCTGTTTGGGAATTTCAGCCCCCCCAGGGTATGCAGCTAAAAACACGTTGAATCTTCCAAGTTCTATTAAGGAAGGTAAGGGCTGACTTGAGAGAGGCAGTTAAAGATTCCTGGACGATGCAATGATGCTGGCAGCTTGCAAACACAGGGAAAAGACCCAACTGCCAAGGATAGTTGCAATTAAAAGAATGAGAAGGCACATTTGACCTTGCTTGCTTCCCTGAATTTTCATGCTTGCTTTAAAGGTCACAGTCATTTGAACCCATTCCTGCTACTTACACAAAAACTTCGTTTTTTTCCCCAAGGCTGAAAACATGGACTAGACCCACCAAGTAAGAAAACACATCAGTGTGCCTGTAGTCAGAGCAGCTAAGAAATGGCATCCCCTTTGCACAGCTTGGCAGCAAGTGGCAAGAGCTGCAGGATGCCCAGAGGTACAGATATGCAACATCAGCTACTGCAGAGACTGGTCTGCAGACCCAAAACTCCTGGAGGGAGCCCCTGATGAAGCTGGTGGCTTTAATGAAGGCTCAAGCAGCACCCAAAGCTTTGCACAGCCCCAGGCAGTGCAGACACCCTCCAGTGACACGGGGTTGCTCCTCCAACCTGGCTGCAGGCACTAAGCAAACAGCAACACAGAAGGAAAACATCCCCTTTTCACCGGGCTGGGAAGCAAAGTGAGGAGTTAGAATCAGTGCTGGATGGCCCAGGAAAGGGAACATGGCCATGCACAGCACAGTTCCTTGCTAGTCCTTGCCTGTTAATGCATGACCCAGGAGGGTTGCTCCAGAGCATACTGAGGATGCAAATCCCACTCCATGGGTTTTTGGTTGTCTACCACCCTCATGCAGCCTGTGCACTCCTCCTCCTACTGCTACAGTAACAAAAGCAAGATATTTCCTGTATCCATCTTTACAGTCAGCACAACACTCCCTTTCTGAATATTAGTATGTTTGTATTCCCCATCCCTCAACATAGAGATCAGCACAAACCCCTGCAGTAAGAGTATCTTCTGAGCTGAACAGAATTCATTTGTTCTCCTTTCCTGGCATGATAATGCCTTGATGGTTACTTTATCCCATGAAAACTGACATTTTGAGACTCCTGCAAGTTTGCAGCCAGACGGTGGCTTGGTGTCACCACACAGGCTGAGCACAGGCAGATAATGAAAGTGTTAAGTCCTGCAAGTGCAGCCATATGGCAAATCTGAGCTTGTCACCATGAACTAAGAGAATCACTTCAAGGACTAAATGGGGAGCTCACCTAATTTGCCCATCTGTCCCAGGACGTTTATTGGTTTAAAAAGGTGAAATAAGCTATCAGGAGGAATTCTCTGCATTGATACATTGGCTTCCAGGCTGGTTTGGTGACATGTTGGTATCACACAGCCATACACTGCACTGCAAAGAAGATAAAATCTTAACACAGGTCGCAGGGACATCATGATCATTTGGGGACATCAGCCTTGGGGACATCAGCAACCACAGAACTGAAGCTGGCAATATATCCCAATTAAATTCCTTTGTGGATACAGGTTATTTTTCACTCTCGAATCAAAGGATCAGAAAGTGCCCATCTACAAGACAGATTCAATGCCCAGAAATAAAGAATTAGCTTTGAACACACAGCTATTCAATATACATTTTCTTCTCCTACTCAGTGCCTGGCTCTGTAGTTCACCTCCTTCCCAAATCTTGGCCTGCCATGTAAACATACTGAAATTTGGTCCTTGCCCTGCCACTGGGAGTCAGGTGCAAGTACAAATAAAGGTAGCAGCTCATTGTGTGTTTAACAGAAACTGTTGGAGTTGTAATAGTTGTCAAAAGAAGAGCATCAAGTGGTCACAGATTTGGCACCTGAAACTTCAGAACATTTTCACTTCTATTTTACTTGCCACAGTTATTAACCTGAAAAGATAGGAGCAAAACCACCTTCTCATTTCATGGATGTGCTGTGAAAGTAAGTTCCTACATGCAACATTTTTTTCAGGAGAAAGACATGGTTTTCTCTGCATCACAGTCAAAATTTGTCACTTCTCTCCCAGGAGCATTCCCCTACCCTCAAACCCTCCAAGCCCCCTGGCACTCCTTCCCAGAGGCATCTCCTCCATTCCTCTTATTTTCCCCAAGCAATGAAGCAGTGCCCAATAAAAAGGGCTTTGCACAGGTCTGCAGACGTGGCAGCACTTGTGCAGTGCTCCAGTCTCTTCTGCAGGGCTGCACTGGAGGCACAGCCCCTGTACCATTCCCTCCAGCCTCCAGACACTGTGAGAGGATCTCTGGACTACAATGGCTTCATCTAGCCGGGACAACAAAATTCTGCCACTATCCTTTACATGTGTTCTTTCAACACAGCCTCAATACAAAATTTTTTAACAGTTTCTGCAAAAGCAAACTGAGAAGGAAGGAGAGAGTCTGTCAGCACGGGGCATCACAACCCACACTCCCAGGTCACCTCGCCTCCAGCACAAGGCTCTTTGCTCCTCTCTGCTCTCCCTCAAAGATGCCCAATTTGTGTCACACTGGTGATGGGTTGAGCTGCTGCCTCCCCACCATCACCTGAGCTTGAGAGAGGTTACTCAAAAACACAGGAAGAACCTCATCTTGAGTGCCCCAAAGCACACCTCTGAGTGAGGTGGACATTTCAGTCAACTGATGTCTAATTTAATTCCTTCAGACATCAAATCTCAGTGGCAAGCCAGCACCATAGCAGCAAACTCAAAGCAGAAAGTTGGAAGGTTATAACAGGGCAAAATAAACTCTTAGGAGTTGTTCAGAGTCTGTTTTGAGTGTCTGGCCTGGTGGTTACTTATGACTGAGCAGCTGAGAGCCTGCCCCAGCAAGGTGGATTAGGTGAGGGAGGAGAGGTGCTGCAAAACACTGCCATATGCTGAACCTCTCTTAGTATTAACTCAGGGGGCACCAGCAGAGCCCACAGGGCAGCCTGATAATCTTGGGCCACCAAGGGAGCTGCTTAAAAATCACATTTTTCCAAGTGCTTTCAGATCATTACCCTGGTCCTGAGCACCAAGTTGGTGGAAATCACAAGTAGAAGCCGGCATATTACAGACATTTTGGAATTAAGAACACAATCCTAAAGCATCACATAAATTTCCCAGTAGCTGCAATATCCACTTAGATACCAAATACTGGGAGCCTTGTTATCCCAGTATTGCAATCCAAAATATTGTACCTCAAAGCATCACTGCACATTTGCCTGAAGGTAAATATTTAAGACATAACCAGGTAGACAAATCCTTGTTACAGAGTACTGGAATACAGTTGCCAAATGTCTCTCTAAATGCCCCATCAATTCTTTAGCATGTTTTCCTAAAGATTACCAGAAATGTGCCATGCTTACCTCACTTTTAAAACAGTGCATTTTAAACTGCACTTTAGAATTGCTACAATTCAAAACCAACACACCGCAGAACAAAATATGATAATAAAAAAGCTTTAAAAGTGACACATTACTATCAGATGAGAACAGAAAAAGTGCTATTAGTAAAGTGAAGCTTGCTGTCCTACACCAGATCAAAAACAGACACCTTGAGACAACCATTGCAAGTGTATCTGCAGTGTCAGATCTTAAGAAGGCAGCTTCTGCTTAATCATTCACAGCTCGTGTGTCACCATTAATTCAGATCTCATTCCTGATTAAGGCCCAGCACACTTGGCACTACATTGTCACAGCATAACCACCAGCATTATCTGTCCCAAACTTAACTGAGCAACAGAGCTGTTGAGAGCCCAGAGTGGGTGATCACAGGCAGAACAAAACCTTGGGAGAGAAGTTGAGACCAATACTAATTTGGTGTTAGCCTTATTATTTCTGGATTACCAATAAACTCGGCAGGAGGCAAGACCAGCCCAGCATCCTCCTCGCAAGCTGTGGCAGAAACTCAGAGATAATAATGAAATGGGATCGTCTCAGTAAGGCTAATACTGAAATGATCATGATGTTCTTAACTCTGTCAAGTATAATAAAGATGTTTAATCCGTTAAGAGGAGGTTGTTGCCTAGACTGTGCAGGTTTTGGTTTTAATTTCAAATGATAGTATTTTCCACTTCACCATCATACAGAAAATCCTGAATTTAAAAGAAACTCATATGGTCTTTCAGTTGTTTTTAGGAGGGAGACTGAGTGAAGAAATAGCGTCGGTATTAAAATGAAATTTCAAACACTTGTGAATGTAAAAAAGGAACATTATCATATAAATCTGACTGTTTACAGAGACAGAAGAGAATCTCTTCCTAAATTCTGTGCATTCAGACATACAGTGAAAGAGAGGCTTGTGTTAAAATAGGAGGCTCTCCTAAAAAGCCCAAGTGAAACTCCTATCAAGCTGCCTTAAAATTAGGTTGCAATTCAACACGTAGAATGGAGAGATCACTTTGACTTCCTTTTACAAAGCTCCCATCACTAAAATTTTACTTTATATGAATTCTTACACCCTGCCCTCTACCATTGGATAAATTAAGACATTTGCTGTCATAATACAGCAATAAGTTACAAAAGAAAAGCATTCCCTTCAGCTTGACTCTCAGTAATAAATTCCAACTTAACTGGAAAGTCATGTCACTCTGTTTCTGATGGTCAAGGACACAAGCCTCTGACTTTTATCTCATATAAAACATTGAAAATAATTTTCTTACCGTGCTCCAATGACATCGAAGAGGTGCTGCCAGCGATCATTGATTTTGTTGAGTTTATCATCTATTTCTGCAACTCGGCTCTTGTTGCTAGCCTTGATTAGCTGATCACCCATTTGTTTCAAGTGAAGCTTATTTTCACTGAACAGGTTTATTTCTTCCATGCAGTCCTGATAAACATACACAAACATTGCTTTAATTACAGGCCAAAACAAAACAATGATACCCAAACAAAAGCATGTATTTCTTTTCCCACGTGTGTGATGTGAAGTCAGGTTTGGCTGAGGTTTGTACATTAGCATGTAGAGCTCTCACTGAAGACAAAAAGAAAACCTCAGTGAAGAGTCCCTCTCACAATCTATGAAAAAATAAGCAGCTTAAAGACTTGCAAGTGCCAGCCAATACTTGCAAGTATTCCTAAAAATAACAATTGAATGTTCTAATTTTATCTGTTGTTTTCCTGATTTAATATAATTTTTCAATTAAGCTACCTCAAAAGAACCCAAATTCGAGTCTAGGATGGCTTTATTTTGCTGGTATTCTTATCCAGAGGAGATCTGGGATTAGAGGCTGAGACATTTTAGCCATGGGGAAGAACAGCAGAACAATAATGACCTTCTTTAAAATCAAGCTAATACAGAAGTATTAGAAAGCACCAACTACCATGGGGGAAGGGGCAGAACTAGGTTTTATTTTTGGTTGTGGTAACTTCTTGTCACCAGGCATAAGACCTACCCCATCCTTCAATCTTTTCTTTGCCCTCTGCTTACCAGTGGTGTGGATGATGGAGGTGGTGAGAGCACTGAGCTCTCCCACTCTGAGCAGTGCTGGCACGTGTGCCCCAAAACCCCAACAGTCCAGATCTCACCCCCACAGCTCACACTGACTAAATGCAGTCCAGTGGCATTTCTGCTCTGCTTTAAGCTCCAAGTCTGAATATCAAGAAGAGCTAATGATAGAAAAACTCATCTCACAAAAGCCCCTGTGTGTTGGTTTTACATCATGTATCACTTCCACGAAGCAAGGAATGCATGAGGAATGGTGCCCCTGTAATGAGTTCTGACTGCAATTGAAGAAAAGTGGCATTACTACTTACCTTCTGCAATTTGTCTATCATGTCTTCAATGCTAACATCTGCAGTCTGCAACACTTTGCTTTCCATTTGGACCAGCCAGGAGCACAGCTCCTTATTCTTCTCATTGAACACGATCCAGGCATTGAGCCTATCCTCGATCTCCTGCTTCCGCAGGGACACCTATGGAAAAGCACACACAGAGTAAATTCTAGCAACCGCTTTTTCAGGAAGGAAACCAGCAATTATGAGCCTTCTAATTTCTACTCTGCATTTGATCTTATTCCATTTTGCAGGAGCAGTTATAAGTATCCTACTTTCCTTTCCAAAGCCATCAAGCAGATTGTTATTACGTCTTATTTTGGATAGCAGGGCAAAAAGTTGACTAGCAAATACCAGATTATTTCCCTCAGAAGAAAGAAACTGAATGACAGCTTTATAAATAATGTGCTTATATAATAATTTAAATGTTACTCAGTGAAAAACTGAAAATGTCAAACACAGAAGGAATATAAAGTACATAATTACTATATACTGTTTAGTATGGCCCCAAGGGAAATAACACCTAGGTAAGTTCTTATTTTTCTGCCACTCTAAGAGAAACTTTGTAACTACTAACTGCAATTATTTTATCTCTATAAAAACCTTCCTCTTTTATTTCCATTTGCCCACCAGTAATTGGAGAACTTCCAAAAAATAAGCATCAAGACTCTATCCTTTTCATTGAAAACCATGGATTTCCTCCCCCCCCCCCCCATCAAAAATACATTTTCCAGGATGGATAAACAAATTGTCTAGACTGAGCAATTAAGGTCTGATACTGCCTGAAAAAGCAGAGTTATTATCATTGCTCCAAGATCTCAGAAATAAGCAGGGTCATGCTTCTAACTAGCTAATAGCACCTGTTTCTAGCCTAGGGCTCTTAAATATGTATTTATTTATTTACCTTGATGGATTCCTGTGCTAAGATATATGGGACAAAGGAAGTGAAAAATGGTTCAAGCTCTGCTGAAGCAAGAGAAACGAGTAACCCCTAATTTCAACCAATAAATTTTGTCTAAAGACTGTTCATAACATTTTTCTTGTCTTGGCTGTAAATGGCCACTCTAAATATCTCCCCATGGCAGGAAACACTCCCTGTTCACATCTCACACGCACTTTATACAGCATATGACTCCTCAAAATTCCATTACTGATTCTTCTAGACTAATATCTAACACTATTTTGTACCCCAGAGTGAAGTTTAAGTGTGTAGTGTGGAAGCCAAGGCCAGCTCCATGTAACAGGACCAAAACAGAAGGCACCAAGACATCTCCTATCACATTGCTTTTGTCCCTTAAATTCTGACTCGTTTCCAAGGAGGGGATGGAGAGCTGAAAGGGATTTCTGAATCCTTCATGACAACCTAATAAGCAAAGAGACGAGGATGAAAGCACTGTCTGGAGACACAGGGAAACAGTCTCCCAAGTTCTCCATAGGAAAAAGCCTGGAGATGCCAGGGACCTCAGAAAATTTCTAAGGGTCATGGGATGCTCCCATGGACCCTCAACCTCAGAGGTCTGCAGGGTGAAACCTTCATCCTTCCTTACCACTTGCAGCATCTCCCATGTATGGAATGAGTTGGAAGAACAGACTCTGCTTATCAGCAAAACAAGCTCTAAATGCTGCTGTGATTCTGAATCCATGTTTGCTTGCTCAGAATGGAGCAGGGCAGGATTTTAAGAGCAAGAAGCACCTTTTAGCTGGCTAAGCAATACAGGCTGAGGGTAAAAAACAGGAACAACCCAAAAAATCCCAGACAATCTTCTAGGAACATTAATCCTTCAAGACATTGCTTTGAGCACTTTCTCCTCTGCCCAGCTGTCCTGGTACCACCCCCATTTTGCACCCACCGTGTGAGCACTGTGTGCATTCCAAAGGGAGGCTAAAATAACATCCCCATGGGATGCTGGCTGAGATGAATGGTTAAATCTGTGACCTACATGCACCTTGCAAGGGCAGCTCTGTAAATGCTAATCCCTTGAGTGCATCTGCTCCCTCTGCCTGTCTGCCCCTGCCCAGTTGAGCACAGGCATCTGGCTGTCCCAGGGCTGTGACAGCTGCAGCTCTTTCACCTCCCTGCATTTATTCTGCACACTTTCCTCCACACAATACATCTTGACTCTACTTTGTTATCCAAAATGAAGCAGTCATGCCAACAGCAGAGCTGATAAAGTCTGCTCTCCTACCCTGTGTCCAGCACTGAGCATCACTGTGAGCTCTCCTGAGGCTCATTAGGGCTGTGCAAACATTCAGAATCTCCCTCCACTACAGCACTCAGGAGATTCCTCCCACTATAGATTCTGTGTGCCTAACACAGTTACATTACTGTCACCTCTTTCCTTCCTCCAAGACAGACTGAACTCAATGTTGTTCCCTCAGGAAATTAAAATGGAAATTTTGAATAAAATCTGAACTTAAATTACTACAGGAAATTACTATTTGGATAGACTGTAGTAGAGCACATACAGAAAGTTTTAATTTTCAGGGCTATTCAACACAGTGGGAACAGCAGGCTTCAGTAGCTCACCGAAAAATTTAAAAACAACTAAGTTCTCTCATTTATAGGCTTAGCTACAGATTTCCTTTAGGAAAATGGTTCAGGCATTTTGATTTAAAAAATAATGTCTTGTATTTCTCAGAAGGGGAGAGGATGTCTCTGGAATTATTTTCAGAGTTCAGAAAAAACAGCAGAGAAAACACTGGTTGTAGAACAGCTGTCCAGTTTAAGAAATTAAATTCTTCTTTGTCATTGCAATGCAAAAAAAAAAAATTATTTCAATCAAATCAAATTAACTGTTAAATCACAACACAGTTTGTGAAATAAGCACAGCTGTTCATTACTCTGGCAACATCCCCACCAAGATTGCTTGACCTTGGCCTGTGGAAGGGTTAGAAACAAAATACTGACAGGCTTCAATACTTCTTTACAAACTGTAAAATAAAAGCTATTTACTTGTCAGTAAAGGGATGCAAGACTTTGGCTTGCTGGTGTGTAGAGCCCCCCCCAAAGCAACTTAAGACCCCAAAGTATTTTACCTCTTCCAATCCTGTTAACAGGGCAAAGTAAACACACATACAAACTGCATAATAACCTAATGAATCAAGTCCTTGTGACTTTGCTGTAAATGTTCCCCAGCAATTTTACATGCAACACTAAATTAAGTGCAATACAGCAACAAGCCACAAAGAACACAAATGTTTCACGGCATTTTCCTACTACAAAGAAGACAATTCAGCTCTCAATGTGTTCAAACCTAAGGAGTTCGTATTTAAACACATTTAAGTTTCCTTTCTGCTGGCATTTTGTTTCAACTTCCCTATTCCTCTCCCTGCTCCGTGCCCTCAGGCAATTCCCGTGCTTATCCCTCCCTGCCTTTGGCAGCCCGGAACAAAGGCACCTATGCCAGAAAACAGCTGCATCTGGGCTCTGTGCAGTCCCACACTCACTCCTTACAAAGGGTTTGCAACAAAACCCTGGGCAGCCTGTCCAGGACACAAAGGGTGAACTCCATCCCGGGCCGGCGCCAGGAGCAGCCCCATTCCCACCCAGAGCTGCCAGAGGGAGCCGAGCCCAGAGAAGCCCCAGTCCTGCCGGCCCCACGGATCCCAGCCCGCTATAAACAGCCCGGAGGAGGCGAACGCTTACCCGCAAGCACAGCTCTTCCCACTGCCTGTGCAAATGCTCCACTTGCTCCTTGAGCACCATCATGTCCTCGGTGAGGATGAGGTGTGCCAGCTCCGCCTTCATGGCCTGCAGCTCCTTCATGTCGTGGGCCCAGTCTGCCAGCGACTGCTCCAGCTCCTGCATGGAAACCGCACAAGCCTTGGCACTAAGCTCCTCGGCTTTCCAAACCTGCTCGCTAATCCCCAGCCTGGCCTGTGGGGGAGGAGAGCAGGGAATGTGCAGCCGCCTGTGCTGTGATCTCCGGTGGGGCTGGGCTGGCCAGGATCCCTGGAGATCACCGGAGCCCCACTGGAAGCCACTGGAGCCCCACTGGAAGCTCACTGGAGCCCCACTGGAAGCTCACTGGAGCCCATGGCAGTGCCCCAGCTGACCCACCGCTACCATCGCTGCATCCCAAAGCGCTGGGACGCAGCCTGGCCCCGGCAGCTCCCCATGCTCCAGGGCAGCATTTGGGCTCTCACACCCAGGCCAGCACATGGCCCATTTCTGCAGGGTTTCCTTTTTTCCTGTTATAATCGCTTTGGATAAGTTGCTTTCCACCTGCATTTCCTGCATTTTCAGGTTATTTTTCTAAACGCACGAAAAATCAAATCAGTTGTCTTCTCTAATGAATGATGTCATGGGCATTTCCTCAGATTTGTGAGGAATGTGGAGCTTTTAAACTGCTTGTTCACAGAAAACAGGCTCTCTGTTCTGCTCTGCTCCCTCAACTCCCCTTTCTCTTTGTTATAAGTTACATATTTTCCTTAACATTGTTAAAATTGTCACCTAAAAGGCAGAGTGTGCAGCTGGGGAATATGACACTCTATACACAAGGTCCTAGGTCCCATTTTGCAAAAGAGCTGCTGGGAAGAGTCACTGTCTCATCCAACAACAAAAAACAAAACAAAACCAAACAAAAAACCAAACAAAAAAACCAAACAAAAAAAAAAACAAACAAACAAACAAACAAAAAAAACCAAACCAACCAACCAAAAAAAAAAAAAAAAAAAAAAAAACCCACAACAAAAAAAACTCCACAACCTCTTAGAGAGAATCCATTTTGTCTCATTTTAAAGGGGAAAAAAACCATGAGTGTTTGTGTCAGAAGTGTGCTGGGTCTAAACCCTGTGAGGATTTTCACAGATCTTAGACCTAGGTACAACACTAGAGGAAAACACCAAACAAACCTGACTCTAAAATTTACCTGAGATCACAGTACTCCTATAGATGTGCACACATGCATTTATGTCTCCTAACAAAGGGCAAATCCAGAGCAATTACAGAGCTAACTATGGAATTTCATGGGACTTTGCTAGCCTTATGTAAGGTTCAGAGCTGAAAGAAAAATAGCTTCATTCCAGATAGAAGTGCAAACCAGGAAGAGCATGCCAAGCCATTTTAGTCCTTTATTGTACTATGACACCTACTTGCAGCACTTGCACTGGCACTGTCTGACCCTGCTGCCTCTGCAGCTGAATTTCTCTTGCTGGGATAAGAGGCAGAAGCTGTGTGCTTCCATCTCACAGATAATTCAGGGCTACAGCAAGGCTGCTGCCGTGGGAAAGGCAGCCAGCACTCCTAAAGAAGATTTCAGACAGCTGATAATGAGTTCAAAGCCTTGGCTCGTTAATAAGCTTATTTGTTCCCACTACATAGGTCAACAATTCACTTCATAAAAGGATGATGAAAGACTGACCACTCCAGACAAAATGTCTCCTATCCATTGGAAATGTTTTTCTTGCAATTTCATTTTCATGGTGCACTATGGGCTGCAAGGAATTTTGCCACTCCCTTACTCTTAATTTTCCTTCTCTTTAATTATTCCCAGATCCTGCAGGTATGTATGGTGCTTTGCAGAATTAAAAGGTGTCTTCCCTGAGGAGCTCCTTGTGCAAAACTGATTGGGAAACAAGAAGGGAGATTCAGTCACGGGGATAGCAGCCAACTGAGCTGAGAGAAGGCAGCTATTTCCCTTTTGTTTGATTAACTACTTATTTTTAAAATTCAGACTGTAAAGGGAGCAGAAACAGGAAAAAAAATCCAAGCACTACTACTACTCAATCTTCTTGGTCAGCTGGACTTTGGAGATAGGCAGTAATCAGGATGGTGTAAAGGAGAGAAATTCAGTGTCACTCAAGAGGAGGTAAGAGGGAAAACTGATTTTACAGGGATGAGGTGCTGTGCAAAGACTACATCAATTTAAATACAATATGGCTGTTCATACCTTAATATGCTCCTTGGCTTTGTGGAGCTCTTCATGTTCAACAGGGAGTGGATCTTTTACTTTCTCCTTTAGCTCTTGTAGTCTGCTTTCCAGTTCCTTGGTTTGCTTTTCAAAGCGGTCGCAAGTCTGCTCAGGGAGACCCAAGGAAATATAAAAGCTGAGGATACTTTATCAGGACATATGAACCACATGGATATGTTACAAAATAGCATCTTCAAACCACAGAAATAATCTATTCTGTGCTCTGTTTTTTTGAATTTTCTTTTTTGATACATTGTGCCACCCACAAGAATTTGGTGCTTGGATTTACAAAACTTCAAGCCTCTCCTATTTAAGGCTTGCCTTACAGAACATTCCTGCTGACTTTGTTTTGTTCAACCCAAAGGGCTTTAAGCATGGTTTTTGGACTGTATTAGTGACAGTATTTAAGACACACCTAATGTTCTACCTAGCCATGAAAGCAAATTCACTGCTGTAAGGAAATAAATATGACTGGCCCTTCTATTTAGAAGTCATTGTTCAACAACATGAGGAGGAACAAGTCATGTTAACTCTAAGCTAAATTTTAGGTTCACAGCCCAAAGCAGGAGTGTGCTTCAGGCCATGGAGAGCTAGAGAACGATCAGAGCAGGAACATCCATTGTAGCAACAAATGGAATCCAACTCAATTTCCTTTGGAGAATCAGGGGACTACAGTTTTAGCATTCCCCAAGCCCTGATGACACATGACAGGCACTTCCCTCAGAGTGCCCCTGCTGTGCTGAGCCCTGGAGATGGTGGGCCAGGGAAGCATTGGGTCCTGAGACCCAATGCCAGAGCAGCAGGTGGGGAGGGCATCACCCACCTGCAGGGTGCCACTGAACTGCATCTTCTTCTTCTCCAGCAGGGCCTGGGTTTTCCCCCAGCGCTGCTGTAACTGGCTGAGCTCCTCCTGGAGAGCAGCGCTGGTGTCGGGATCAGAGACAGTGCGCAACTTCTCCCCGACATCAACGACCAAGGTGTACATGGCTTGCCACCTCTGAAGGATCACTGCCTTACTCTTGAAAAGGAAAAAAAAGTTAACTTTCGAAGCTGTTCTTAGAAAGTTACAGAAGTGCTTTCCCTGTATTTCACTGGGGAAGATGACTCACAAGGTACAACTTTGTTCATAGTCATGAAAGAGTAATCAATAGATCTCCTATGTGCTTCTTTAATTTCAGAAAAATCATGTTTTCTCTGATATTTTGATTTATAAAACTGTACAAAAGCTTTCCCCAGACTACATCTGTAGGGTGAAAGTGCAGTCAAAAAAGTTGAAAATTCAGTTGTACGAGTTACTCAGACCAAAAAATACAATCAAAGTACTGTGACCACCTCTAACATAACATCTTAGGCTCATTTTTTCAGTGCTAACAGCCCTGTTAATCATGAAGCCCTGTACTCCAAGTGAAGTAAGCCATCAATAATAATTTGCCCACAACAAATTGATCCCTAACACAAGGGGGTATAATCAGAGTTCCTTTCTGTAGAACATCAGCAGGAGGAGAAGGGCAATTTGGAGTAGGAGGGAGAAGACTTTCTGGCTTTTCTCACTAAGAAAAAAAAGCATGACCACTAAGTTGTAAAATCTACTGAAAATCACCTTTACACAGCAGGTAGAAACACAGATGTAATAAAAAGGGCAAGCACCAAATGGAATACTGGCAATGTGTTAGTCCATCAACACTAGGTGTGTGGGGACATAATATAAATCTTGGACTGTGCAAATAGCATTCAATAGTATGATTTTAAAAGGTTTTAGATTGCCTTACACAACCATCAAGTTCACTGCTTGTTTTTACCTTCCTACAAAACAAAGAGGTCCACAGTTAAATGCAAAACCAAAATATCCAAAATTAACAAAGGAAAAGATTTCTTTTCCATTGCATGTAAAATGCAGAACTCACTGTTCTGAAGAACTGCTCACCAGATTTGTGTATCTTGGAGTGAAGAGGTTCCCTTGCAAGTGTTTTTTCCTTTGTTTCTGGCCTCTCCTGCCCATCCCTGCACACACAGGACCTGTATGGCCTGTCTTGCCACGTAAGTGCCTTTCTTCAGGCAAAATAAAAGGCCTGAATTCAGCAGTCATGTCAGTAAGATGCACACAGACCTAGAGGTTACCTGCTGACTAGTGTGCCTGTCTCATCTGGCACCCTGAATTTCCACTTTCACATGCATAAAATTTTTAAAGCATGCAAGGCTACTAAATGGCCATGCTGATCAAGAAGTTTCTGAGTGTAATGAGCCTTATGCAATGTCACCGCTTTCTTATCTGTGCTCAGCTTTAAGGAAAAAGTATCACCAATCATTTCTCCTCCAAGAAAGCGTGTGATTTTAAAGCTTTTTACCTAACTGGACAGAAGTTGTTTCAATCTGAGGGAAAAAAACCCACATATTTTAGATTTATGAGAAATAAACACAGTACCTTGAAATCATGAATTACATTTCTAAGCTGGTAAAGGCTGTAACAGTCCTGGCTCTTCACAGCTGCGAGGAAGCTGTTTGTGTCATCAAGGAATCTGCTGAGGCTCTGCAGGGAACTCCTGAAGAGCTGCCACTGGCTCACGAGTCCATCGATATCTTTCTTCCTCTGCTGAACCATCCGGATAACATTCTGCCACTGCTCTTTCAGCAGAGTGAGCTTGGAAATAAACTCTGTCCTGAAAATTATGAGGGCTGAGTGTTAATTTATTTTGATCTCAAGGCTGCATATTATAGTAATTGTGATGGATCTCCATTTGCAACATTGTTTTCCACTTATAATACCCACCAATCCAAGAAAGCTCTTCACAGCCCTAAGCTCAGCTGTATTCCATCTCTTAAGCAATCCAAACAACCTTTTTACATGATATAAAAGAGGGTAAGGCAAGTCAATCTTGCACTTGTGGTATAGCAACATACATAGTACAGCAATCAGACACAATATGCACTAAACACTTCTCTGAAGAACAAAAAGGTCAATCCAAGTGAGACAAGGTCACTGATTACTCTGCAAAATTGATCTGCACAATGGAAAACTGTGTTGTTGTTGAACCCATTTAAGCATTTAAGTTTAACCATTTAAGTTATTTTATCCTCTTCTTCAACCCATTTAAGTTATTTTATCCTCTTCTTCAACGTGGTCAGATGATCCAACTGATCTGGCTGGTTGGTTAAGGCAACCCCATCTATCAGTTCTGCTTCTCTGCAGGAGGTCACTGTCCCTGATTCACTCTCACACAAACCCCTGCCTTTGTGTGGGTAGTCTCAGCTTAGTGTAGCCCTACCTTCCCTGGCAGTTCTAAGCCAAGCTATGGATTTCATACCTGGGGGAGCACACACAGTGTCCTGCCAAGTCTCTGGAAGCAGCAGGATCTGGCAGGGAAGGAAATGTGTTCACCCCAAATACCTGAGGCAGCTGAACCCCTGCTCACAAACATTACCTGCTGTTTCTCATGCTACATTGATTAAGAGAAAGGTGTAAGATCATACTGATAAAAAACAGGTTTAGGGACCATATGTTTGGGGTTTCATGGCCAGTGACTCAATGCCCTGCCATGTGTGCCAGGAGCAATGTGGATAGTCCACACACCTCTGCACTCTGAGAAGCAGAGAGGTGCAGGAAAAAAGAGCATCCTTCATATGCAGCATGCTCATTATGCTCTGTGGGCAGGCAGCTTCTCAACCACAGGTACAGAACAAAAGACTCCTCTTCAGGAGCAATTATTTTTGTTTTCAGCCCAGCCTGTTACTATCCCAAATGCAGTCTGGCCAGGGCACCTGTGTTTCTTTCTCACTGCACCTTCTCATGCTTTTGCAAAATGTGACAGGTGATCATTCAAAGAGTGAACCCAGCCAGGAATTTGGATTTATGTCCTCATAAGAGCAAAGATTCAATACCAATTCCAAGGAAGACAGCATATTCTCTAAATGACCAAGATCTTAAGGAGAAAACCAAACAAAGTACCTTTTCTCTGCTTCTCCAGATTCCAAGGAGAGTAGAACTTTTTCTATGATAGAATTAAATGTCTGCTGATTTATGGAAATCTCAGTCTGCAGCATCTGAAAATACCAAGAGAACAAGTTTTAACTACTCAGTGAACAACCTTTGCTATGAAAGCTGCTTCTGCTCCTCTAGAATGACAGCATTTATTTAATAGTAAAAGCTGAAAACTCTATTATTTTCAATTGCTAGTGTCAAATGCACCCTAAGATTCCACAGTTTTTGGATACCAGGAGGAATCTGCATATATGTGATAGTGGACCCCACCATGAGATGGATGATACAGATCTGAAACCTAAAGTTTTTTGACTGTTTCTCTGCAGCAAATAGCAACTGTCTGGAAAAATGCTAGAGAAAACAGATTTTCACTAAAATCTAACAACTGATCAAACCAGAAACATGCTGTGAAAACACTATTTTGAATGCATTTCTTCCAGAATCTGTTAAGATTGCTGCTAGGTGTCCAGCAAACTATCCAGTTAGTTGCCACAGGCTCCAGTGTTCTGGGACAGGCAGACAAGTACACCTCAGGGCTGGAGAAATTTAGGACATCTATGACACAGCACTTGAAGATGCACTCCTAAAGGTCTGACCCTTGCATAAAGGGACCTGTCCCTTTGAAAAAGGATTTTCATGTTTCAGAGTTTTTACCTTAATAGGTATTTCAAGAGTGAAATGCTCTGTAAAATCCTGCCCAGACCTAATTTCAAAAGGCACAGCATTTTCTAGTGATTTCCCCCTGCCTTCATCATTCAAGATGATGCTTCCATTTTTAAGAGTTAGCTTTACCTCATATACTCTCTGTTGCTCTTGCAGTTCTTCAAACCCTCCTGGAATATCTGTTTTTAAAGCTTCTTTCATTTTTTCCAGGAATTTCATACACTTTTCACATTTCTGAAAGAATTTCTTCTCATCATTTTGGGTTCCCTCAAGCATACTGTAAAACAACATGAATAACCAGAAACTTCTGTTGGTGGATGTTTTTCTGGGTATGTTTACAGGTGCTGTAATGTGGTGGTTAATAAAATTAACATATGGGGGTTTCACTTGGCACTTTGCTCCCTTCTTCCCCTACGAACATCCAGGTTTTTGCTTCAAGTGACTTGGAATACAAATAGCCACTGAAAAAAATCAAGTAAACTGCAAGGGCAGAATTCCACCTGGCAAGCCCCTGAGAAAGCTGAGAACAGATTGCAAGATACTATGCTTTAACTTGGTTTTCATTTCAATCACAGAAAAGGGAATTGTTACTAGTGACTTTTTTTTTTTTTTTTTTTTTTTTTTTTGCATTTCAGACCTGCAACATTCCAGAGCAGCTGCTGTTTTCTGACTCCACTGCCGAGTCAGGCTCTGCATTTTCTTCAGGGTGAAGTCACTAAGTGGCAGCTTTATGCTTGCTTCATTCAAACTCTCTATGCTTGGAGAAAGTGCAGCAAGCTCCAGTGTCTGATTCTGGAAGTAAGGAAAAAATAAATGATTGCAAAAAAGTACTTTCTTTCTTTCTTTCTTTCATGTCAAAGAAGTATAAAAGCTTATTCTCCACAACTTGAAAACACCCAACATTTCTGTGTTAACTTCAAAAAATACAGAGGAGTAAAAAGTAGTAACTCTTTTACATGGGGCTCACTTTTCCAACAGTACTGAACGGATACTCAAGACCTGGTACCTCCACATTTACTTCATACCCTACATTGAGGGAAACAGGGTAGCTCCAGAGCAAAGCTGGGGAAAAAGATCTCCCATCAACCCCAAATTTGGGTGATTTTCCTCCCTTCTGTGCAGGCGTTTGGCCTGAAATGCAGATGTAGAGTTTCTAAACTTTAATCATTGCTTTTTGTGTTTTGGTTTAATTATAGTTACTTGATAAAGTGCTGCAACTGTGACATTTAGGACACAAAGAGCATCTTGAAGTGGGCAAGAGCTGAGTAGTATCTTTTTGTATTTGGGAATGCAAACATACCATGAGCAATTCTGAGTTGTCTCCTTCCTCTAGACAGAGGCTATCAAAGGTGTCTGTGCAATTCTTGACACGACCCTCCAGCGTTTCCAGGCAGTTGTTGAAATCCTCCAGTTGTAAAAGATTGAACTGGGGTGAATATTGAAAATTTACATAAGTTACTATTTATTACACTTATTCAGTAGACAAAAAGGAGCAATAAGCAATATTTTTAGGAAAACAAACAGTTGTTAAACCTAAATTCTAATGTATTTATAACTCTCTATTGAACTTTTTTCCATTTTTCAACTGGACAAGGGGAAAATTTAACCCAAAGCAGAGAGCAAGAAACAGAATCTCCAAATTCTGAGACAGCTGTAACTATGTGAAAGGAATAAGGGTTTCTGTGATGCCTTTCACAGCTTTGTGCTATTTAACTTATTTTGAAATTGGAAAGTCAAAACTCAGCTCATCAGAGGGCAGAAACTTGTGAAAATGAGCTTCCTTTGAGGTACACACAAAGCCTGCTCCTATGTCCCTGCATAACCAAAGCTGTGCAGTTTGCATGAGCTCTGTGGGAAAATCAGTAGGGCTGGAATTCAACTTTCCTTTAGCAGAACAGCACTGGGAAAGCTTTTTCTCTCTGTCCAGAATTAAACTCCACATCTCTGAGAGCACTTACACAACAACAGTTTTATAAGGGATGAATGGCAAAACCTGGTGTGTAGAGAGAGATTGCTGTGGTAATACCACAGGGTTAAACCAGAGAAAACAACTACACAGAAATGCATTTTTCATGCAGCGAGAAGTTCACTGGGAATATGAGAAACCTGTTATCTTCACAAAGATTTCTGGCTTCTAGCCATTAACTGTGCTGGTAGAGATGGAGTCATAAAGAGCTGGCTTCAAATGTCTTGATGAATTTGGGTTTACTTTAAAACAGAACAATTCATTGAAACCAGACTTTTTTTCCATAGGAACAGACCAATTCTACATCAGTAAATGTCCAGCAGTACATTTGCTTTCTCAGGAATACCTGTGAAGAGGAGAAGTCAGTCCTTCACTACTCTGAACAGAGCTCCTGGATCCAGGTCTCTCTTCACTTGGCCTGAACAGGAATATGAATCTGGTCCTCAGAATTACATCAAATGGTCACAGTTTTCTGTTTGGTTTTAGGTTCACTACATGAACCCTTCCCAAGGAAAACTGAAGCCTGTGATTTTTTTTTTCAAGGCAGAGCTGAGAAAGTTCACAACTTACTTCAATGTTCAAAAAAATAAAAATACATTTCCTAACCTTTAATCATCTGAGGGTCCTGGGGATAACAGGCCCACTGACAGAGGCTGCTAGAGCAGCTGTGTTGCTCTGTGTTTGAGCAACACAGGCAGGTCAGGGTGAAATCCTTCACCTGTCCCTCTGGCTTCATGTATTATTTCTTTATATAGTTTATCATCCTGCTGAGTTTTAATTAATTGAAATTTCAATTCAAGAACTATAGCGCTCTAATGAGGAATGTGGCTCACACAGGACTCTAGTGAAAAAGTTACCCCACACTGACAACTAATTTAATATTAAAAAAAAAAACAAAACAAAACCAAACCTGAAGTTCATCCAACTTCCTCTGCAACATCTTTTCCAAATAGGTTGCTCTCTGGAATGGCTGCAGCTTCTCCATCAGAATGGCTTCAGCAGCTGTCCCAGCCTGCTGTTTTATCCCGTCAGCCTGCAAATAAATCTGGGTTCGGCATCCTACCAGGTTTTGAAGGCCGTGCTGTAAGTTCTGACGAGAGAAGGGGAAGGGGAAAAGAAAAGTCAGTAAATGAATCAGATCATCATTCATGTGCCACTTTCATTCGGTATCTTTTGTTGCTGTAACTAAACTCTTTTTGTTGAGCCCATCTGGGAGCCAAGCTCAGCTGTGGTGAAAGCTTCAGAGGATAATGGGAACTGCATCCATTGAGTGCAGTGCTGGGAAAGGCACAGTTCAAAGTTCAGTGGAACACCAGGGACTTCGGGCAGCGGGATACGGCTGCTCCAGAGGAAATCAGGGAGGGAAATCAGGATATCCCTCTCCACAAGACATGTGTACACTAGAAGATGGAGGAACTGGCCCATGCTGCAAATGAGGAATGCTATTTAGTTACAACCATACCAGTACTTTGGATCCCTCAGTGGCTGAGGACTACAGGTTTGGTTTTATTCGTTCCCCTTTACTAAGAAAGATGCTATAAAATTATACTCTAAAGGCAGTACAAGAACAAAGGGAGTAATTTTAGACTCATTCAATGTACTTGATTTTTTTCCTTTTTTTTGACAAGTGAAATTTAGCCATGAAAACCCCTGAAATTTGCCACTATAAATTGTCTTTTCTGAGAATAATGAGCCAAGTCTTCTGATCAATAGCAAAGAACATACACATTTCCCTAAAAAGCAAAATGGTCCTTGCTTCCTGACCCCTTTGTTTGAAAGGATCATGTTATAAAATACCACTCCAGCCATTTAATAAATAACCCATTTTGATTTCTTATTCTCTATATAAGATTTTTTATTTTTTGTGGTGAAAAAAATCCATAAAATCATAATCTTTCCTAATATATATAGAGAAAAAAAATTGAGGTATTAAAATACAATTTTGTTATGCACATGTATATTCAAATACACATAACTCATATATCAATTCACTGATCCCCATTCTTTTAATTCACCCCTTAAAGAAACTCACAATAAATTCCACGTGTTCTACCCACACACACCAGGACAGGATCTACAGTGCTAATGCATTCAGGTGGCCATGCCTTGCTTAGTAGGTGTTACACTCTTCCCAAAAATGTCCAGAAAAGGCAATCCCTTTTTGCTGATATATTGGTGAATTTCTGTCACAGCCATTAGTAGATTAGAAAAAAGTAAAAATATTTTGGTCTAGGTTTTGCTGCTGTCAGTTTTTTCTGATAAAGAAAGATACATGAGTGCCCTCCCCTGTAATGTAAAGTTTCTTATTGAAGGCCACATGCAAAATGGAATACTCTGGACTTCTTCCAATTCGTGGCTAGAGATTCATAAAGCACAATGAATCACTGCTCTGTCCTGACATAAGGATTATTATATTTCTTAGTAGATTATTATATTTCTTTCTTTATCATAGTCTGAAGAAACCAAAAATGTCAGAATCTAATGACAGCTTTACTGCCTGAGAGTCCAATGTGCCATGTGGTTTCAGCATGAGATTTTATTTGCCTAAAGTCAAAAACATTTAGAATAATCTAATGAGCTTAGGAATCTGTGGACTCATCACACCAGAACAAAACACAGTATCAAATCCAATTAAAAACAATTTGAAGGCTGTGGAAGAGTTCAGGATGATCCTGTGCTTGGGAAAACTGCTCTTCTTTCCCTCAGCTGTTGTTCTTGTAGACATTATTCCTCCTCCCAAGCAATGCTCCATAAGGTAAATAATTTTTCTTTCAGTGATTCCTTCCAACACAGGCCTGATCTTTTGTGTATAGCAGAAAGGGTCAGAAATGGAATATGACTCAGGTCTGCTCTTTTCTCACTATACACTAACTCTGGTTTGGTCTCTGGTCAAAGTGCTTAAAGGAAATACAAAGGTTTATTTCATGGAAGAAACCCCCAGATTTTATCTTTTCTACTGACTGGATTGTTGGTATTCTTTTGCCTTGTTTCTCAAAAATAAATCTTGGTTTGTACCTGGCAGCAGAAACTTAATCATGTACCTTCATCTCCTGTATCCTCTGCTCCAGGGTTTCTGTGGTGTTCTCCTCGGGCAGGTGAGCATCCAAGAGCTGAGCACATTGCTGGCTGTACTGCTGTAGCTTGGCTGCTGTCTCAGTGCACAAAGCATCAAAGGGCTCCCAGAGCTGCACCGCTGCCTGTGCTGCCCGCAGCTCATCTGTGATGTCTTCATTTACTGAGTTCCACCTGCCAAAATATCAAAAGATTGTTTTCCCACTAGGTTCTCCTGCAGAATATGGTTTGGCATAGGATTCCTGTGGGAGTTGCTTTGCATCCACACCCTTGTTGCTGAAAGCCACAGTTGATGCTGTGGGACCCATCACACGACAAGCATGCAGGTAAAAGACACAAGTTCCCCATCCCTGGAAGTGTTCAAGGATGGATGGGGCTGGGAGAAACCTGGTCTGGTGGAAGGTGCCCCTTTTCATGGCAGGGGGGTTGAAACTGGATGATCTTTAAGGTCCCTTCCAACCCAAAGCATTCAATGATTCTGTGGTTCTATTCCTCACATAGATGCCCTTAGATAGGTGAGATGCATTACTATAGATTTGAAAATCTGACAGATGTTCAAGTCCTGCCTCAACAACTTGGGTTTTTTAAATACTAATAACTGGGGTCTGATTTTGCAGGCTTACCTAGTGTGTGCCTCAGTGCACTTCTGGTCAATAATCTCTGCAAAGGAGGGGGAGCAGTTCTTCTTCAGGTTACTGGCAGCAGCCTGGAGCTTGGCCCAACTTTCTTCACTGTTCTCTGATTCATCTTGAAGAGCCTGCAGAATGGATTATTACAATTAATTGTGGGGAATAAATGACTTAATTGTAACTTCCCCTACAGATTGGCAGGGATAGGGCAGCAATAATGCCATACTTCTGTAGCACAGATTGGAATTTTTGCAGAAAATGTAACACCTGTTCTTAAAAATTAGGAAGCTAAGAGAGGTGAAATGGTCCAAGTTAGGAAAAAAAATCATTCAGGAGGTCTATTTTAAACTGAGATAATTTACTGACTTTTAAACAAAAAGTTCATTTAGCAAGCTCACACCTCTGAACTGAATAAATGAATTTGCTAGAAACCAAGAATGCTTTTATTTTAAGCCACTCTTTCTATTGGCAGTGAAGTTGGTTTGACACCTCCTGCCCTCAGCTGCAAGTTCCCCCTCCTGATATAGGCAATTATAGCATATCTGTGAACTGCTCCAGGTTAAAAGTAAACTGGGTGATTGAAGGAAGGAGATGAGAAGGTGACCAGCTCCTTTTATTTATAACATGAGCCCAGGTGAGAATAGAAAGCACTCGTGCAGAGTTTACTGCCAACAGTCCCATACCCAGCATTCACAGCCTCAGTCTGTCCTGCACCACTTCTGATACAACTCAAAAAAAAAACCCAAATCAGGCCTTATTTACAGGAAAACAGGGAGTGCTTGCACAGCCTTTCAACACTCATTTAAAGCCAGGAAAGGGGATTTTAGCCAGAGCTGTGAAATGCCCAGACCCAGGGCCAGCCTAACTGCCTAATCCAGATGCTCCACTTGGATTCTATAGCAGCCAAGCAGAGCAGCAGCAGGATCCAGAGCATTTATGTCTGGCATTCTGACTCATTCAGAGGCTGTGCAGGAGACTCCAGCTCCCTGGAGGGTGACAGAATAATTGGACTGGTGCTGGAGCAAGCAGAAATGCCATCAATACAAGGCGCAAGGGAGCACGAGGATTTGGTGGGCTTTCTTCTTGAACCTTGTACATAAACTGCACTCAAGTTGAATTTATGCACTACATAAAATAGGAAGTCTAGGTGCCTCTGGAGATAAAAAAAATCAGTAATATTGCACTAACTTCAGTGTCATTATAATAAAGAAAAAGTTGCTCAGATAATTTTTCGGTCTTTTTTTCAGTGGAGATTGTTTGCCTAAAGGCAAAGAAGACATGACAGAAATAAGACAACTTTACCTGGAGAGTTTTGACCTGTTTTTTCAAAGCTTCCAATGAAGCTTCTTCCTCAGAAGGTTTGCACTGGTCTATGCAGTACAAATATCTTGTTGTCATCAAGCTGACTTCTGCATAAATTTCATCATATGCTCTCCACTGCTCCAGTATTGACTCCATTGAGGCCTTTAGCTGTGCAACCTGCAGACAAACCATTTTTGTTAATATTTCTTGGGTAGTGCTGACATATAAATCACCTTTAAATTGATTTAGAAATCTATAAACTCAACGCTCAATCCATGACAATCCACAAGAATTAGCCAAGTTGAAGTATTTTACTACTTGGTAAGGAATTTTGCAGGCTTCAAAAAAAGCAGTAAACCATATCTAGAGTGAAGTATAAGAATTTGCTTGGAAATCAAAGTTTCACTGGAGTTCAAGGTGGCATTATTCTGCAAGAACACCCCAGGAAGTACTGAAATAATGAACTGATTATTCCTTCCTGCCAAAATCAACCTGAAGTGGGAGGAAGTTGAAAGCCTTAATCTTCTTAGGAAGCAGATAGTTTGATCCAGAGATCAAGTTTCCTTTCAAGGACAATTTGAACAGAAATTGGTTTGCATGGAAGAAGCCACTACTGCAATACTCTGAGAGCTGTCATCCCTCTTATGCCATTGTGCTCTCATAATGCAGGCCCACCTGGACCCCAGGCTAGCAAGTTCAGGATATTCATACAAAATTAAATGATTACTACTCCCTTTATTTTCTATCCCTTTCATTAATGATGGATATCTGCTTTATTTTCTGTCCCTTTCATTATTACAGTTGTCTAATCTACAAGGGGCAGGGAGGGCTTCCATTTGCACAGGTTCCTAGACACTGCAAACACAAAAACACAGTCCTCCTTCAATCATTTTTATCCTTCTGTTTCAGGGAAGTACATAAGGAATGTCCTGGGTTAGATAAAACATTCACCTAGCTCAATACCTATTTTGAGTCATGCTTGGAGAAAAGCATGAAAATCAAGCAGACAAACAACCATGTCTCTACGAGACCTGACAAAAGCCAGATGCCAGATTTTGGTTCTGACTACGCAGGCACAAAATGGAAGATGAAAAAATGTCCACACCATAGTTCACCCTAAATACACTGCAGAGTTAATTTTATCCCAGTACCCGAGTTTCAGGCACATACAGGCTGGTGGATTAATCATCCCTATTCTCTTTTGAATCATGGTACAGGTGGGAGGAATCTCTAATTGCTTTTTGTAGCCTGTAGCTAATTACTGCCCACACGAGGAAGATGGAAAGTCATCGTTCCCGGGAAATGTCTCAGGGCCACAGACTCACAGGCTTGAGCTCAACCCACAGACAATTTAATCAAGGTATTACATCTCCTTAGCCCTGTATTAGAAATCTCTGCCTGGCTCTGATGTGAGCAGTCACCCATGGGAAAGAACCTGCACTCACTGTTTCACTGCACACATAGACAGCTCAGCCCCAAGAACATCCTGCAGTTTGCAAGTTTGGTAGTTTAGTTGCAAAATCCCCAAAATTAACATGACCTATGGTGACTGTAAGGAAAAAAGCACCAGGCTGTCAATCCTGCCAATTTCTATCCCCAGCTATACATCAGATGGAACAACTTTCATCATTTACATAAACATAAATTTTCCTGCTTTCTTGGTAAGAAACAGTCACATCCTTTCTGCTGAAACCTAAACCAAGAAGCAGCAGATCAATACTGGATCAACATCTCCTGTGGAAGAGTTCAAGCAAAAGGTTTTAGGTTTCACAAAGTTCTGAGGAAAAAAAGGTAAGAAATCTGTAATAAAAAGTGTAAAGCAATCTTAACTAGAAACACAAGTCCATCATGTATAATTCTCTACAGTACATGGTTATTTATTATCACAAATTTAAATCTATAAATGTACTCATTATTATCTCGCCTGCACCTATCAATTACATCCACATTAAAAAAAAATCAGCTCCAATTATAAAGATATTATGACTATAAATACAAACTGCTGGGGAGTCAGTTTGCATGGGAAACCAATCTGCCAGACTCTCCTTGAAGCAACTGGAAACTACACAGGATTTGAGGATGGCAAAAGCCACCCTGGTGTGTGGATGAAAAAATAACTGGGAGGTGGAAAAGCTGCAGTGAGAACAGAGCCAGAGTAGGCAGCTTCCCCCAGTAGCACTACAGGGGAGAAAGAGCAGGGTATGAAAGGGAAGGAGATCAAGTAAAAGAGTTTAAGGTTTCCATTTGCAGCTTGACAGAAAAATAGCGGTGTTTTTATCTTCTTAAGCTGCAGATGGGGATCTGTTCCTCCTCCCTTTGTACTCAAACTGCTTCAAGATCAGACTAATTTTTCTCTCTCAACTTTGGAAATACATTAATTTACTTTACAGTAAGACTTAAAATGGAATTCTAGGAAGGTAAAGAGTAAGGAACACTTTGCATCTTTTTTGTACCAGCTCCTGCCATCTCACGAAGAAGATTAATGACATTGGTGGTCAGAACATGCAGTGGAGGAAACCTGAACACAAGCAAGGCTTTTACCTGGTTTACAATGCTGTCCTTCATTTCACACAGCTCAGCTATCCTCAGAGACTGAGCTTCTGGGGTTTGTTCTGCACTACCATCCGAAGCCAAACTCTGTTTGAGCTCATCAAGAGTTTTGGATTTAACTGTGAGTTGATTTTCTAGCTCCTAAGTAATGGAAAAAAAAAATGTAAGTAAGATCTTTTAATAAGACCATAGAGAAAAACTTCTGTGTGAGTAGCTTAGATTAAACCTTTCCTCTTTAAAACCAATTTTGTGCAACTTTTCAGTCATGCAAAAAAAAAAAAAAGACAGGAATAGGCAAGTCCCTGACATCCTAAAAACTTTTATAAAGTTATTTTCAGTTTGTCCCTTTACTCAGAGGGACCGCCATGGCAGAAATTCCAGTGAAATTAAGTGAAAACAATCTCCAATGAATGGAGATATCTGGGACTCCTTCCTCAGCATAACCAGCAAGATTATGAGAGTCTTGACATGCTGGGGAAAGCTCAAGCAGGGAGCTCTTTACAATATGAGAAACTATCTATATTCACAATGGGCCACAGCATTTTCCTATAATGCCTACACTTAAAACCATGACCTATTTTCACCTCTCACTGATCATCCCGAAAACATTTTAAAATTTGGACCTCATTTTTATTGACCAAATGAATTTTAATGAAACATTTTAGCCACCTGTATCCTAGCACTGTGTGTTGCTCTAAGCAGGTGAGTGTTTAGTCCAAGCTACCTTTGTGCCTTTCTTCCCTTCTGGCCCCTCCACACATTTCAGAGATGCAACAGAGCACTCCAGACAATAAAAGCAGCCTACTACAAGAGAGAGATGTAACCATGGCAATGAAAGAACAAATATTCTTTTTTAAAAAATAGAAAGGGAACACTGTACTGAATGAGAACAGCAGATTGTCAGTAACAGGAACCAATTATTTGCTGGCTGCCACTTGTATTATTTTGAGGGATCTGATGCCTAGAAAAACATAACAAAGGACACCCAGATCCTTGAGGCTGCTGCAGAGAGACTACACTACAGTCTAGGGCAGAAGTAGAGAGGGTTGCTATTTCTTCAAATGGGACTGAGTAGTTTCCATGACACTTCCATCACAGAGCTCTTCAAACTAATGGAATTGATAATTTCTGCCATGGCTGTGCTGAACTGAGAGCTACTTCTATTGGAAGTATCTCAGAATACAATATTGCTGCACAACACTTCAAATACCATGAAGAAACAGCAGATGCATCTTCAATTGGTGGAAAAAAACCACAGAACAGCCACTCACATTAAAAGTGGTTCTGGCTCTTTATCACCTGAATGCAACATGCTTTAATTAAAATGACACTGGAGAATTCTTCTGGGAAATGTAACTTCCTTTACATTGCTTTCTATTGAAATCTGTGCAGTTCCTTAGTCTGGATTCAGCAAAGTGTGCTAAATAGGGCTTTTACAGTAATACCACTCAAGTCATGCTTTACCTTGCAATCATCTAAGGTGTTCTGTGCAGAGGTCAGACTTGCTGGGGTCTGTAAGGATCTCAGTCGATCACTCTGAGCTTCCAGCCAGTTGTGCAGAGTCTGGGCTTTGCTCTCATTCTCAATAATATCCTCCAAAATGTGTTCCAGGTCTTGTATCTGAAAGTTACAGAAATGTTTTAACTTACTTAAACCTACAAGTGGGCAGAAACAGGGCTTTGCCTTCCATGACAAAATCTGAGATTACAAAATCTATACTGAAAATACTCTTTAGAGAAAATATTTTGAAAGGAAAACCTAAGAAGTTTTGCAGTCTCTTTAGGATCTGACCTTTTCCTTTGGAAGAAACAAGGCAGTGTGTGTTCTGGAGCTGGGAGACCTGACTATTGGGGGACCCTGGGCTATGAGGACACATTCATATGGAGTCTGAAAGTCTCATTCTCAGTAAAACCCACCAACAAGGCTACTAATAAGACAGGGACCTCAAGTTTCCTATCTTCAATCTTGGCCCTGAGGATCCATTAAACCCTGGAATTGAATTTCCTGAAAATGGTTAGAAAAGGTAACCTCTTCCCCAGCAAAACTGAAATTTCATCATGGAAATTTTCAATTGTAAGGGAAATAAAATTTCCACTTAAAAATGTTTCTGGAAGACTTTCTGAACTAAAAAACATCGGCAATTTTTCATCTGACCAGAAGTCTTTGTCTCTGGATTCAGAATGGCCAGCTCCTCCCAAAGCTGTATAAATTGAGACACAGAGATGAAAGAGAAATGTGTTAGTAGAGGGATTCATTCCAGCAGCCTCATGGCTACATTTTGGGATTCTAAGCTTCCCCATGTCTTTTCCATATCATGAGTCACACCAGCTTTTCTGGTCATTGGGGCACATAAGCAGCAGCATCTAATTCTGGATGCATGGATTATTTCTAGCCTCACTAGAATAGAATAATTCTGAGGCATTGCCTGAAACAGATTTTCTCCAGAGAAACACGATTATGTGCAGATAGGAAAATTCTGCATGTAAACTTGACTCTATCAGCTGCTGAACTTCAAAGAACTCCATTGGGAAAGCATAGTTAACTACTGCAGGAGGAGGCCACCAGCAGAGGAACCCATTTCAAAGGACCCAAGAGGGCTGGAGCAGGGCTGGGAACTGATCCCTGCTGTGCCTTGTCCAGAAGGCTCATGTGTCTTAATAATCACTTAATAATTGCTGTTTTCACAAATCCAACTGCTACAACAGGAAAACTGCTGGCAGCTTAATATATCCCTAATACAGAGCAGTGGCACAGGCAAAATCAGAGCTGTAAGAGAGAAAGCCATGGGAAGTCAACCCAACCTTTCTGTTGAGGGCTGCCTGCAGCCGGTGCCACCGCAGGTTCATCTCACCCAGGCACTCAGCAAACTCTGTCCTTTCATAGCGCTTGCTCTCCACATCACAGGTGCTCATCTGCAGCAGGGACTGGTTAACAAAATCTACCATCCACTGCTTAAAGTTCATTTCCATCATGTATTCCTGCAGGGGAAAAAAAAGAAAGAACAAAAACATAAACCAATCAGTTATGTAGTTTAAACCTGAATGGTTCCAACGATGCTTCAAGCTGTGGCAGTGGGACATTGACAGCTTTGTTTGAATCATGACCTAAAATATTCTTCTGAAAGAGACTTGTCTGTAGGAATAATTCTCAAATTTTACCATTCTGTATGTGTAGCTGTTTCCATCCACTGAAATTTCTGCAGATAATCTCTATCATTATGTGGGTAGTTCAAGGTAAAAACAGAACAGAGTTGGAGCAGGGAATAAAACCCAGGGGTACCAGACGCTGTACTTAATCCATTGGACAAAACCATCATACTGCCATGGGCCCAAGACCAAGGCTTTCCCACACTCCTGCAACTCACAGGCAAATGCAGCATGAGCTTCTACTCCTTTTAACAAAACATCTGTTATCAGAATAGAAGATCAGAATATCTGGGAGGAAAAAGTGTCCTCCATTATCAGCATCTCTTGCGCAGAGAGGTAAGTGAGAAACTACATGCAAAGTGAAAACATAAAGGAATGTCTTTTTATTTCAGAGGGTATTAGAAGAAAGTAGGAAAGGACTCCATATTTATCCAGTAGTGCCCAGAAAAGTCACCAAGGAATACCACAGTAACCACAGCTGCTTCCCTCTAGGAATTTGTGACCATCATCCCAGCTTTCTTCTCAGCACACTCAGCCCCACCTTGCTGACAAGTGCAAAAGATACACCTACAAACCCACCTCTAAATATCCAACGTGTTAAGAACAGCACCTCACCTACATGTCCCAGATGCCAAACCCAACTGATACAGACCAATATGTTATATATGTGCTATACCAAGGCATTGGAAAGAAATGTTTGCATTGGCACTTGCCTTACATGCAGCACCAAAGTGGCTGCGAGCTGCAGCTGCAGACTGAGAACTGTCAGGCTCTCTGAGCCCTGAGCAGGGGCACAGCAAAACAGGGTTCTGTGGGGATTCATGCCCTGAGGCTGGGCTCCCTGGCATCTCTGGAGTACACAGCTTGAATCCTCCCTGTGGCTGGAGCAATCAGCCTCTGCCACTCGTGCTCCAACATCTGAACAGTGCCAAGAGTCTGCTGCAGCCTCTCTCTCTCTGCAGGGATGTTAATCTTGTCCCTCTTTCCTAGCAGGTTATTTCTTTTGATGACACATAATATTCAAACCCCCTGTTCTCCAGTTAAATGGATTCAGGTTATGGAGCTCCATGAGGAGGTATTCCTTGTTAAAAAGATAGACTAGAACACAGTACAAACACAGAGTCTGTCTTCCTGAGGAAGGAAAGCTTTCCTGCTCATCACATTTTATCATCTAAATGCAAGAGTGAGAACAAATGAGACAGATGGGGCAGCATAAGAAAAGGAGATTACAGCCCAGCAGGCAGTAGCTGTATTGCAGAACAGGCAGTGGTTGGTGTGTCATGGAAGCATAAAGGTTTTATAAAGGAGGATGTTACAACACGTTTCAGACTGAGGAACCCTCTTGAGAGCAAGGGGAAGGATATGACAGTGCCTGTAGGCTGCTTCCACCCTTTTCACAGCAGGCCTGGACTCAGTCTCCCATTTACCTTGTACTTCTGAAGGAGGGTCTTGACCTGGGCAGCACTGTGTTGTGAATTTATTGGCTCCTCACGCTCCTGCTGCTGTTCTACATGGTCCAGCCAGGCCATTAGTTCAGCAATAGCTTCCCGTGATGAAATCTTTTCCATCTGAAGCTGAGGTAAAGCACATAATGAATCCTCTACACTCTACTTGTTAGAAATACCAAGGAAAATGGCATTTCTGTTTTTAGAAAGGCTCAGGCACTATAATCGCATTATTGGGGCATGAACTTGAAAGTGAGCCCGGTGCTCCAGAGGGGCAAATGACTTCAGTTCTAGAATTTATGAATCTGAAATAGAATTCTTTCTAATTTTAAGTAACACCCTTCCATGCCAAATCATAAAGATAATAAATATATGTATATATGTAAATATATAGCCCAGGAGGAACACAGCAATATTTAAACTGTAGTACAATATTGAGGTTATTCTGAAAGCACGGCACAGCTAATTCAGAAAAAGTCAACTGAATCCAAGCAGCAGCATTTTAACATAATTATTTAGCTTGAACTGAGAGATGGCAGCAGAGTTTCTCACTCACCTGGTGAAGACTTTCTTGGATGACTGGGAGCTGTGTAATCAGTTCTCCCCATTTTTGCTCAAACTTTGCCAAGGATGACCTAAGTGCTGCAGTATCAGCTTGCTTCACGTGGAGGAGCTGGCTGGCAGTGCTCACCACTGATGACTTCAGGGAAGATTTTTCATCAACTTCCTTAGAAAATGTCTGGGGTGCACAGGAGAAATTTAAGAGAGGGTAAATATTTCTATATCTCCTGAAATGAAGACAAGCCATATTTTCACAGGATGAAATGACTCAACAGAGTTTATCAAGAATGCAAACTTCAGAAAACCTAAGCTCAACATGTTCTGGCAGATAAAGCATTTTTTTGTCCATCTTGATATACAGTGCTGAATTTTGTTTTGAGACTGGGAATATCCTGAGCCCCACTTCACACAGAGGTCCAGGGAGCAACCCCAGTCCTCAGACCTCTGGCCAGCTCAAATCTACCAGTCAGCCTTCATGATCCTTTGCTTTCCCTCTGTGCACTGTTCCCTCTGTCTGGCCTCACACTGGGGCTGAACCTCCTGGCTAGCCATCCAAGGAGAGCAGGAAAAGACATGAAATGCAATGCAGCATGTTTCTCTTTCCTGACTTTGGCTCACCACCTTCACTCCTGTACCCTGAGCCCACACTCCAGGTTCAGTTGTTGAGTGGCTTTGGGGCACACAGCCATTCAGTGCTGTATTTATGTGGGTGGCTCAAGGGCATGGCAAACAAAAGAAACCTTTCAGAAGGGTCGTTTTCACCAGAATTCACAATGTCTTATCTAAACCTGGCAGCAGAAATGACTTACAAACAAACTGCTGATGTTGTCCCTGATGGTGGCAAGGTCTTGTGACACATTGAGAGACTGCTCCTTCCAAAAATTCATTCTCTGCTGAGCAGAATCCAACCATTTCATCAATTCTTCTGAGTCTCTGTTGTAGCTACAGGAGAAACAAAACACAGAAACACATATCTAGCCGAGTCTGTGATACATTTCTCACCCTCCAAGTTGTCTTCCCTGGGAGAAGGCACATGCTATTCTGGCACCTCTGCTGCTGCATAACCCTGCAGAAGCATGGCTTCAGCTGTCATCTATTAAAAAAATATCACAAGCTAATGTGTAGCTGATACTTCAAACTGTTTTTTTGTGTTAGACCCACCTGACCAGGAGTTTCAGTAATGTTTGAAGTCGGTGTAGCTCATGGCCAACTTTTTTGGTTAAAGACAACCACTGCTCTTCTAGCTTCCCAATCTGGCTTCTTATTTCTGGACAGTTCACAGCAGTCAGCAATTTCTTCCCTTCTTTCACCATCTGGTACAGCCTGGCATGCTTTTCATCAACACTGCTTTTGATTGTCTGTAAGAATATGGGAAGTTTGCAAAACAGTAACATTATAAAGACAGAAAGCACATATCACTTGTTCTAACTTCTTAATAATTTCCTCTGTAATGTATTTTATTTTCCAAATGAAAGGAATCTGTAATTCATTACATGCAAAAGGGACATAGGTTTCTGTAGGTTTGTTTGTTTCCTCTGTGTAGGTCGAGACAAATCTCAACATACTTTTATACATTGTCAGAATGACTGTGTTATGATTTGATGGGCTTTTCTGACACCTGAAGACTTCAGGCAATGGACAAACACTCTCTATCAGATCTGGCTACACTGTCCAAACATATGATTGCTCCCACCATAAAATTATTGTCTTCCCATGCTCCTGAAAGTTATTGTTCCTCCTTCAGGCTCTATCCTATTTTTAAAAAAGTTACCACTGTTTTGAAGGAAAGAGCTGGGCTAATGATTGAATAATGGTGGCAGGGAGAAATGAAGAGTGGACAGTGAAGTCATTAAATAAAAAACAAAGGTATTTCTGGGGTATTTCTGGTATTTCTCTCACAGGAATTAACGCCTAGAGAATTTTATTCTGCTCTGTTTTTGAAAATGTGAAACTTCACAGTTTCACCCTGCACCAAACATCTTCTAAAGCTTTATGGCTTTGTTTCTCAAGTCTTTAAAGACAAATAAAGACTTAAGAGTGAAAAGCTAGTGAAGAATTCAAAAAGCCAAGGAAAACCAGGCAACTTCATATCAATGGCTGTTCAAATTTTGCATATCTCTTGTCTCGGGAATCACAAGCACCAGAGGGCCACTCTGACTGTAAACATCCACAGCTGATTTATTACAATGGCTTTACTATAGCTCAGATTTTTTTCCTGGAAATGTCCAGTGATGTTTTTCCTGCAATCAACTAGATTAAGTCATTATATACTTTTTTCCTTTATTAAACATTCATTAATCATTTATTGAACACCCATTAATTTGCTATTATTAAACACTTATTAATTCAAAAAATTGAAACAGAGGATGTCCTCTGAAGACTGAGAAAGGTCAGACCTGTGAGGAATGCAGAGCACTCTCTGAAAATACATCACTAAGGTTACTGAAAACCTTTTTTCTTGATTTTATAAAACAACCACAAATGCTGCTTTCATATCCTTATATTTAAATGTGTTTAAAATGTGGATAAAATATTTCCAGCTGGAGCTGAGGTTGTAAATAAAGATGCAGCTGCAACCAGTGTTGCAATAAGAGTTCAAGTATTTAGTATTTTCAGATATTTGAAAACACTAGGTTGATTCTCCTTTTCCATAGGTTTATACTGTGGCATGAAAATAATTTCTGAATTACAGAGAAGAGGCACTATGTTCACTCCAAGGCTCTTGCTGTCCTTGGGATCCATGGAGCCTGCACAACATCCATCTTATCCCAAATACTTTCCTTTGAAGATTGAGTTATAAAGTAGTTATAGTCATTACTCCCACTAAAATGGACTTGTAGCCCCTGGCTGAAATTAGCAGCCCAATCTTCTCCTACTTTTAGAAGTCAGTTTTGAGCTTGCATCCACACACAGCTGAGGAGATGAGGCAGTGCCCTGCACATCACCTCCTCATATACTAACTAGTATTTTTTGCCAGTTCTACTGATCCATAAAGAAAAGCAGTGACAAACACATAAATACCTCTAGAAGTGCAATCCTTTCCATTAATCTTTCTTCAGTTTCTTCAACCAAACTGACAGAAGGCAATGCAGAGGCAAGTGCTTCCAACTCCTTATTGAAAACTAGGCATTCCTCATCAAATACCATCCAATCCTAAAAAATACATTGAATTGTTAACATAGCACACATCCATTTGCATAACACACCAGACTCAGGCCTTAATGCCTTTTCTAGCATCAGCAGCTCTTGCTTTAATGAAACATAACACAAAAGTAACTGAATAATAGATAAATATCAAAATGAGACATGATTTCACCACAGATGAAGTAATTATGCATGCTCCAAAATCTTTAAGGATTCTTATTTTGAAGTGGTGTAGGCAATTTTTTATTCTCTAGGGATGTCCTAAGATTACTGGTTAAATTTTTTAAGTTTTATTTTAAAGTGGTGCTGATATTTTTCTGCCTTAAAGGGCTCTTCTGTCAGTCCAGACACTCAGAAATTACAGCAAGGAGTCAAAGTGTGATGTGTTGAAATGTCCACTTCCAGAGATTTTCAAGAAGTTGGTTTACTGACACACATAGAATAAGTAATAAATAGACTGTTGCTGTCCAGTGGAATCAGGAAAGGACAACTACTAGCCAAAGAATCACTGGTAGGACAAGAGCTGCCCAGATGCAACTTTTCTCCTTCCCCCCCCAGGTTTTATTCTTGGGTATCTTTCGATTTATTACCTTTAGCAGGCTCTCTAAGTGTATACCATACTGGCAGGCCTTCTGCTCCAGCAATTTGACTTCATTCACCAGCTCTCTCCAGAATTCCTCTCTCTTTTGCAGGACAGAAGGACTCACTCTCTTGGAAAACGCTTCCATGTAAGCCATACGTGTCATGAGGTTGTGGAAGAAATCCTGGAAGAAACCACCAAGTTACAGCTTGCTCTTTAAGAGAGATCACACTCCCACAGCAGGAGTTCTAAGGCTTAAGTAATAGGCAGGACACAATAATCCTTTGGGATAACTGTAAGAAAAATGTGTTTTCCTTACACAGCTATGCGTTCTGAGGTAAGCAGAAATAGCAATTTATCACCAAAACTGGTACTCTTTTGGTCTACTGAAAAACTTGTCTTTGTTCTCTGCACATACACCAGTCCCTCCCCTTTGCTATGAGGCAGTCACTCTCCTCCACTACACTGGAGAGAAACCAGTCCCAGAAAACAGTGCTCCTTGCTGTGCTGACCTGAGCAGTGCTGTAATGAACACCTCATACCTTGTGATTTTTCAGGTGAGACTGCAGAGCTGCTCTGCTTTTTGTAAGGTGCTTTGGATCTTGTGCCACCTTCTCTCTTCCAATAGCTACCAGCTCTGCAAACCCACGAAGCAAGTCCTCATACTGGCTTCCACTGATGGCAGGGGAGTTCAGCTCCACATACTTTGCTTTCAGAATCTCCCACATGTCATCCAGAACATCCTACAATGCAAACACCATGCAGTGATCCATGAAGGACAGAAATGAATCCCACAAACCCACAGAATACAAAATAGCCACCAGCCTTTTGATGCTGCAAATGCATTGCTTAGAAGAATCAAACCTTGCTGAGTAAGTGGAAACTGTACTGTGCTCTTACCTCTAATTTATAAGCTTCCTGGATTAATGTGACAGGTAACTGCAATCTTTCTCCATGGCCTCTCAATTTTGCTACTTGGTTTTCAAAGTTTTGCAGTTCCACAACACAGTCACCAATTTTCTAGAAAAAGGACAAAATTAACTGTTAGGAGGAGTTCCATTCCAATAAACTTTCCATTATCACTGGCAGTGCAGTGAATCCAGTGGCTGGATCTCTCCTGTGCTAGCACTTCAGAAAATTCAATGAGCTTATAAACTAAATGGACAAAACATGGCATAACTTACTGTGTTCACACAGCACAGCCAGGAAGGGAATTCAGGTCTTGTGTCTCAGGACAACATTCAACATGCCTTTCCATTTACCAATTCAAGAGCAGCCATTAAAAGGAATCACAGACTCAGAAAACAGTTTTTTCTTATGAATCAGAACTAGTCAGGGATTGAGACAGGATCCCTCTGAAAGAAGGAAAGCTATGTACTTCTGGCATTCCTTTTCCAGGAGTGTTTACCTAACAGAATATAGCCAGTCCTTTTTTTATTTTATTATGCCTCTAAGCAAGGTTATGAGCCTGTAACAAGAAAGCTTCAGAACACTCTCCCTGCTTTGGTAATAAGTAGGTAAATGGCCAATGACCATTCTGGGGAGGATATGCAGTCTGTTAATTTTTAATCTTCTGCTAATCTCAATAAAGGTCAAAGAAAATAGCTTAACTGGTCAAATTCCATATGATAAAGTGCTCATAAATGCTACAGGAGAAGATAGAAATACCAGAGACCCACAAAGAAAAGATAGTTTGGCATAAGAAAAGGTATAACGTGTAGCTCTGTTTCTTCCCTGCCATAGCATGGGGGGTATTTGCTCTGGGAGGTTGAGGAGAGACTGGTTCCTCCACTCCAACCACTAAAATGTCTGGAATTACACCTGAGTATGGATTGGGGTGTAGTTAAAAAAATAAAAAAGGAAAAGGGGTGGTGGTGAATATGGCAAATACTGAACTCTCTCCTTTTCCCGTTTCAAAAACCTAAGTTAGAATCAAACTTTAGAAATTATGGAACTTCACAAATTGCAGAAGGCTGGAAATAATAGGTAATGCTGTAAAAACTCTCATTTCCTTCAAATAAAATTACCTGAAGCTGTTCAGACACATTATGTCCATGTAGTTCATTCAAGCATTGTTGCAGAGCAGCTTTTTTCTCAGTTAACTGATCATAGAGTAGCCTGGTTTGATTCTGCAAAAGAAACAAACATCAGAAATATATCACATTAACAGGAGTATAGTAATGACCAAACAAAATTACACATCAAACAAAATTATTCTCTAAGTAAATGCATTTTTTTTTCTTAAACAAACAAACAAAAAACAAACACCAAAATAAAGCATATACATTATGGGCTTAAAGCAATAATTGGACAAAGGTAATTCTGAGTCTGTGCAGTATATAAGAAGCAGATTACTCTGTCAGAATGATTCTCTGTGACTGTAAAAATCTGGGAAACTGTTAAGAGAATCAATTTATTCTCTTCTGAAAATGGGAAAATGAGCCCATTACTGGGGACTGATGGAGCTCTATGGATTCTGCATACATAAACATTGCAAGACCAGTTCTGTGGCTGTTTGGAGACAACATCCCAGTGTTCCTCAAAAGGACTGCTTTATTATTCAGCAGTAAAGGGCCAGGATGACTTGCAGATGATGAGCACACTAGAGTTCTACTGGACATTGCAAACTGTATTTCAAAGACCAGACTCTTCCTTCCTTAGTTCAGACGAAAAACCTGATCTGAATATTTTCCAGCAAGAGTTTTAGATTTAGCCCATCACAAGAATGTAAAGAAAAGCTTCTCACAATCTGCTTTTCCATCAAAGAACAAAAGAAGGAAAATTTGTGCAACTATGGCTTCTGCGGCACAAAATCTAAAGGAACAGTGGGGTCAAATCAACCTACAACACATGGCTAAAAATAGCCCAGTGTCAGGCATGGCACCACAAAGGAGGAATCCTGCCTCTCCTGAGGACACAGGAGCTGAAAGAATATATGAAACCCCCCTTGGCCCAGTCCCCACACACAGAAACTTGCTTCAGCCTGCAGCTCAGCCTGCAGCTCAGCCTGCATGGGATCCCAGGTCACCTCTATACTTTCTGCATGCAAATTTTCTACTGTGATCCAGGCCTCTGTGGCAGTCAGCACTGCACACAGCACTGTAACCAGCAAAATTAATCTGCTTCTTGAGAGGCCAAGACAAGTGTTTTAAGTAGCGAGAAAAGAAAAAAAAAAAAAAGTAAGCTCATTAGAGGTTGCTCATCTGTAACCCAACTGCATTAACACTGACAAGCCTAACAGATGCTGTGAAACAAGATGTGCATTTGGCAGTGGAGTACCAGGTAATTGCTATTATGATCCAGCCCAGCTTTCATGGAGCTGCTCCTTGAAGCAGTGGCAGCTTGAGTTTGTTCCAGCCGTGCCTGCAAGTTGTTAAAGCACTCGCAGAACACATCTGTGCTCCCACCAGCACAGCTGATGGACTTCAGAAGATCATCCTTTTTATCACTCAGATCAGCATGAAGTTTTTGCAGCTCCACAGACAGAGTCTAAAGGGATAAAAGAAAAACAACACGAGTGAAAATGATCTGTGCAAGGACTCTTGCCTATAAGAGGCAGCAGGACTCGAGTTGATAATTGTTAAAAGCAACAGGCCCAAATCTGTGCAATAGAAAATTGTTTGGCAGCATAATTCCTGAATAATGCCAGCAGAACAGAGAGGAAATACCAGGCCATATATATTCTGCTGTAACAGAAATCCACTGGGGTTTCTCCCTCCCTGAAGGATTTGGGGCAGTTACCTCATAGAGAGCCTGCTGCACAGCTGCCTCTTCAGTGGAGAGCACAGAGGTGTTCAGCATCTCCTCCATGTTATTCAAACACCGGCTGATTGCCAGAAGCAACTCAAACAACTTTCTGTCCAAATTGGAAGAGACTTCCTCTGCCACATTATCCTGGGTAAATGCAAGCCAGTTTTCAGTACTTTCACCCAAGGCATGGCTAAGATTCATTCTCTCATATAAGGTTAGAGGTTTGCTCAGCTAATACTAAAATGGAATTAATGAAATACTGAGAGACAGACTTGGATATATGCATGTAACATTCAGAGCTGTCAAGGTCAAAGCTGAGACAATAACCCTTTGTGTACTGGACAGTGGCTGTGCTCTTACATATCTCTAATCTCAGGCACGAGTGCAAGAAGTTTGTCTTGTCAGCTCCAATCCTGCAGACTTACTGAAACCATTCACAGGCTCCTTGCTTTATACAGTTTGAGGATTTTTACCCACACTAGCAAACTTTTGGACTAAGGCAGAAGTATCATAGTGGAGAACCTGGAATGTTTCCTTTCAAAATCCTCAACCTATTTCTACATTACAGTCCATACCCAACACAAAAGCTCACTACAGTGAATGCCATTTGCAATAATAGGATTACTGGCTGTTTCCCAGTGTCCAAACAGTGTCCTGTGTCTAGAATCCCTGGGGGTTTTTTTGCAATGCTTAGGACATGCCATTTTTACCTGTGCATGCACTACATTTGCTTCCTGGCTTAGGTCTCCCAGCTGGACAGTGTAAGTTTTCAGCTCTTCCACAGTTGGGGTTCCTGCACCTGAGAATGTGCCTCGAGGCAGCACGTTCATCTTCGTTGTGATCTAACATTTGGAAAAAGAACACTGCAATTAGAAGAACAGCTCAAATGAAGACAGGCTATGGGCAACAAAATAACACTCCTGTCAAAAAGCATTAAAATATTCAAGGCACTGATACAAAGCACCTGGATAGCAGGGCTCCCTTTTCACTGGCAGAAGTTGGGCAGGCTATGGGAGCTTGACTATAATAGGAGCCTCTGATTCCCAGCTTTATGGGCTACAGCTGTAGTTTGGGTTAAGGCAATCCTACTGCCCACTGCAGGGTAAGTCTTGCCTGAAGAAGAGCTTACATTCATCCCTTTATATATCTGATATTCTTCCACGTATTGCAGCAATTTCAGAGGACAGAAAATCTAATAATTCTAATTTAGCATGAACAAAACTGTTAATAAAAGGAATTAAAGTGTTATCCAAACAGTAAAAGTCTGCAGTCTGTTCAGAACATACACACAGCTCAAACTCTGCTTTTTATGTGTGAGAATGAGAGAACACAATGGTGAATGGCAGAACAAAATCGAAGCCAGAGATTTGCTTTGACCAAAATGTTCTCACGTGTGGGAACTGAGATTTTGCCCCCATCCATGGGAATCAGCTGTGAGCTTGCTGGATACCCCTTAGTGCTCTTGGAAAAAGTAAGCAGGTAACACCTACTCTGAAAATTAACCACAGGGATTCACCTAAGTGCTCCCACACTGTGCTTAGCAGTCACTACTTCAGAGACATGATTTACCCCAAAGTAAAATTAAAAGACAATTATGAAAACACTCTTCTCTAACCATCTCCTCTGGAGAACCCTTGCACAGATTTCAGTTATCTGATGGAGAGCCATGCTACTATGACACAGAAAGATACACTAATTGCTATCTACACTATCAGAGTGTTTTATGGAACTTATACAAACCTGAGGTTCCACAAGCTGGCAGAGAGGAGATTTCATCTTTGATGAGAGTTCCTGTTGTAAATATTGCCATTTATTACCCATTTGATCCTTTGGAGCTAAGGTGGCATCAGCCTGCTTGCTCTTTGAGTCAGATTCTCCATTGCTGTATTGAGAAAACATTGTTAGAATGACAATTACTGAAGCAGAGTAACTAACAATAGCTTTCTTGTATAAGATTAGTTTCTCTTGCTCCTGCCTCAAAAGCAAAGTGAAACCAAGTGCACATATGATTATTAATCCAAGCTTGATAAACTTGGACTTTCCCCTCTGCATGAAATATGCTAGGGGCCTGCTGGCAGCCTCCACCTCTGAAATGACAACGTGGGGAGCACAGTCCTGTAGGAAGTCCTGGTTCTGTGCTGGAAGGTGCCTGATCCCAATGTTCCCTTTTTCAAAGCTGCTGCCTTTACACTGGCTGGGTGTGCCTGAGCATTTGTAGAGCCATGGCTGTGAACAGGGGGACCCAACCTGCCTACAGATAGGCCTGATTTAGCTCATGGCAGGTGTCAGTCCTGCCTGTCAGTGAGATCCTGAGCTCTGGAGTCAGCTCAGTATCACAAAGGCTGTCACATAAATGAGCCTCCATTTCTCTGGAGTGTTGAAGCCCCAAGCTTCTGCCATTTTTCTTCTAAAGGCACACAGAACCAAAGAACAGAACCAGGGTTGCCACTGCAAGGCTCCAGCAGGTTTAGGCAGATTTACATCACTGAATCTGGTAACTGATTATGTTATTCTGTACCTGGATTCTGATTTTGGAGTCACGTTGTCCTCAAGTTGTGGCTGCATTTTTTCCACGCACGACTCAATAAAGTCAATGAGGCTTTTCTGCTCAGCTGCTTTTAATTTCAGGTCCTGAGCACAGAGAATAGTATGAACAGTTATGTGAACTGTAATAATCTGAAGTGATGATTGTGCTTTTTCAATCACATTTTATGTGAAATCATTTAGGAAAGAAAAATCATTTAGCAAAGAAAGTAAGACTACATCTGTCAGAATAAAATGCAGTTTATGTATGAACATGAATCTACAGAACAAACCATTTTCTGCAAACATGCATTTTTATGGAATATATTTCTACCTGAGCTAAAGTTTTAAAAGCAAAGCCCAACCATAAACAAATTGCATATGGAAATTTGAACACCACTGACTTCAATCCTTACAAAAGAAACAGGCAAGAGAAAATAGGGATTTGCTCAAATATGAGTCTGAGTCCCATTAGTTAAAAGGAGAGTGTTGAGTGAAAAATGAGTAATTCTAGAAGCTCAAGCTGGACCATTTTCTCCAGCTCTTTTCCAATAGAATGAAAAAGGCAAAAGTTAATTTACAGTTAGCAAAATAGAAGTAATTTGCAGAGCACAGAACATTAGAAGATTTTTATATTGTGTTAACAACCTTAAAACTCACAGTGAGTTAGCCCATGGGAATATGTTCATCAAACTTTAGTTTCAAACTTACCTTCAAAAACAGTATCAGTGTATAGATTGAGATTTCATAATACATCAGTGTTTTAAAGCTAGAACTCTTGCCTTGTTTCACAAGGATTTAGATGGCATCACCCACCCTTCCAATCTCCTAGCTTTATGATATTACTAAAACTTTTGGACAAGGGATTTTAGGGGTGAGGCCTTTCTCCATCCTGACAAACTCCCCAAATCCTGGAGGAGATGGGCAGCTGAAACCTACCCTTGACAGAGCTGCTCCCACAGGGAAAACTGCAGCAGTTGTAAGAGCAGCTGTCCCCCAACCCACAGGGGATGTGGAGCAGCCCAGCCCCTGGATGGGAGGAGAATTCATTACCTGTGGCTGCTGGAACCCCTTGTGCCAAGGCTGTTGGGCAAGGGGCAGCTGGGATGTGCTCAAACCATCGGAGTGCAGGATCTCCAGGGGCTCTGGGTCAATCCTCTCCCTGCTGGGAACCTGTAAAGAGAAACCCATTGTGGGAAGGCTTCTGGACTTGACAAGAGAGCAGAACCCCCCAGGTGCAGCCTGGGGAAAGGGCAAAAGCAGAGCTGCCTTGGACTTACCACACACAGAATCAGCAGCACATGAAACACAACTGCTACTTTTGCAAACATTTTTGTCCAGTTGAATTTACTGAAAGTTTTAACATCCTAACCATTCTAACATTCTGCCAAGGTCCTAACATGTCTTCCCCAACTATTACTTTGCTTTCTTTGCTTTTCCTGCTAGCATGGTGATACCTTCCTGCTAGCTAGGTGATATTAACCCTCCCTCCTTTTTGTTTGACCAAAACACAGGCATGTGCAATTTATGCTTATAAATTCAGTCATGCACATGGATTTTCAATCTGTCTGTGCTCACAGAAGTATTTCAACACAAACCTTTACCAGTGCTAATTCACACCAGAGGGACTGTGGCTACTCTTAAGCAAACACATTGGGTGGGCTTCTATGATCCCCCACACAACAGAGAGGGAATGAGCTCTGAAGCCAGGAGTTACCATCTCACCCACTGGAAAATTCAGCAAAGACTGTGCAGCTTTGGTGCAGGAAAGCTGACAGAATCACTGCATTTAAGCATTCTTCAAAGAGAAAATTACTAAAAGGTCTCTCTGCTTTGATACTGTCACAGATAAACAACATGGCCTTTTTGAGGCATTTAAAACCAAACCAAACCCTAAGTCCTTTTCCTGTGCTCTTAGCAAAATGCTGACCTCTGTCACCAAGCACTTACAGCAGAAAAGATGCTCTTCAGAGACTCATTAAAAATCCACTACTTGTTGCAAACTACAAGTACTTGTTGCAAACTACAAATACAGCACTGTAAAATAGAATAAAGGCAACTCTGACATTTCTCCCTTCCTTGCTTCCCATGGTGACCTCTATTCTTCTGCAACTACAGACCAATAAAGCACCAGGACTCTCAACTCTTGCCCTGCACAACATTCATATGCTTTACCTGCTCTTCACTGTGCTTGTCTTGAAGCATCATCTGGACATTTTCCAAATTGCACTTCACCTCCTTCAGCTTCAAGGAAAGAGCCTCAGTCTTTCGTTGGTAGTCTGCACTATCTCCACAATCTTCCAGTAAAGAAAGGACCTTTTGTTCAATCTCTGATAACCTCACCTAGAAGGGACAGAGATAATTACTCATTCTCAGAAGTGCAGCATTCCTTTTCTGACAACATTCTGAAGTCAACGCTCACACCTCCCCTGTCTGAAGAGAAACATGCAGGGAAAAAGAGAAATAGCTGCAATCCCCCTAGATTTTCTCCAATACAGTCTTTTTATCCTGGACAATTAGATGAATTTTATGCAAAGTTAGTCTTAAAACTGTTTCAAACAAGAGCATCTGCAGGAGGTTATCTTAACTCAGATATCAATAAAAGAGGAAAGCAGAAATGACAGACTCCATTTGAATGCAACCAAGAAGACAACACCCCTCAGCAGGGGAGAAAGAGGCAATGCACACACAGCTCACATCACTCTTTGGGAGGAATGATTCTGAACTACAACACACAAATGTTTCCATGTGTCAGCCAGGCCATTGCAAACTGTTGGGATCTGCTTTTGATCCAAGCTGCTGTGAATCAAAGTCCATCCCTGCATACTTTAAACTCACATTCTTAAGGTGAGCATGGAGAAAAGTACCATGACTCAACTGCAAAGTAATCAACTGCAATAAATTAATTGCTTTACATCATACACCCTTATCTAGAGACTGTTTCTCTTCCATTCTGTGTGTATTTTTCTATGCAGATCTTGACTAGAGAACCCTCTTCCCCTGCCCAAGCTCATGTCCTAACATTGAGCCAGATTGTTTGAAGCTGACAGGAATTCAGCCTGCTTGTTTTCACCAGCTGGAGCTGCCTATACTGACAGGAACCCTGAATGGGATCCAGGCACAGCCAGCTGCTTAGGAGCACTCGGGAGCCTAATTCCAACAGAGTTCAGCACCTGAGCACTTGGCTGAATCACAGCTTAAACCCAGAGGCACTTCAATTAAAAACAACCACCCAAAACAACAACAAAACAGCTGGTGATATCTCCCAGTAATTTAAAATGGGGACATTTTGGTATTGTGAGTGGAATTTGTTGCTCTAGGTAGGCTCAATGCCTGAAGCAGACTGGCACCACAGGGAGCCTCAGCCCTGTTTTAATCTGCACATGCTGCATGCCAGGGCTCCCTCCCACCCAGCCCCTTGTGCCAGTCCTGTTTTCCTCCTCCCATTTTCACCAACAGGTACCACCCACTCCTTTTGTTCTGCTGCCATGGGGGCAAGAGGCTGCCCTAGATGCACAGCAGTAGGTCCAAACATCACCACTGCTCACTGAGGGCAGGGGGAAAGCCACTATTTTTCTGTGCTGCTAGTTTATGGAAAAAACTGAAAACTGAAAAAGTAGAACTCAGCAGTGTGGAAGGTTTCTTAGACCAGTCCTTGAAATCTGACAAGCAGAAAGTGAAAATGTCAAAAGAAAAAAAAAATACTCTTTTGTTTCTAGCTGATTTATCATGATCAGGACCAATGAAAAACTCCCTTTTAATAGATGATTCGAACTCCACTCAGCCATGGTTTTGAAAATAATCCAAATCAAACCAAAGCTTTACATATACTCCAGAATTCTATCTAAATCCCCTGGAGGCAAACAGATCCCAACTCAAAAACCAGGTATTTTAACCAAACTGTGGCAAAGCTGAAGGCAGTCAGTCACCTGTTCTGTGCACAGGGTGAGGGAGCTGCTGAAGCAGGAGAGAGGAGCAGGCACAGCCCAGGGAAGGGGATGGCAGCAGCAGTGTCACCTCCTTACCTGGCAATCAGCAAGCTGCAGCTCCACCATCTGCTGCCTTTGGGGGGTCTGAGGGGCTGAGCCCAGGGACATTTTAGTGTTGGCCAGCCATTGCTCCAGCTCTGCCACCTGGGCCTGGCACAGCAGGAGGATGGATTCTGGCTCAGGCCTGCCTCCATCCAGCGCTGTCTGCGGGCCCAGGGCGGCGTTGGGCACTGGAGGCGGCCGGTGGCTCTGGAGCAAAGCACATCAAAGCAGCCTGGTGAGCCACCTGGTTCTGTCATTTCCCTCCCCTCCCCTCAGCAGTGAGAGATGATTAACTTCCACACTCACAGAGTGTGGAAACAACAAACCCCAAAACAACTCTGTCGCTGCGTTCCCAGCCTTGAGGGGGTGGGGGGGTTGAACCACAAACCAAGAAGGAAAAAAGAGAGAAAGGGAAACTCAGCAGGCAGGTGAGCCAAGATCTGGTGTAACAGGTTTCCAGGCAGCAATTTGCATCTGCAGGGATCTACCTGAGCACAGCAGCTATACCTGAGCACACAGGGAGTGATGACTCACCATTAACCTGTTCTCCCCTGAGGAGAGATGTTTTTCTGTGGGAGTTACACACAGAAGCAATGCAGTTGGAAGCTGCAAAACAAGCTCTTGGACAACGCTTACAAGCTACTTGTGTGCTCAGTTCCAACAGTTAAATATGCTTTACTCAGGCTCTAGGTGATACAGTAAAAAAAAATGGTGTCTTTTTAAGGACATCTGGTGCAATTCTTCCTAAACACAGTTCTTGAAGAAGGAATATTGCATTGCACTTGTCCATAATGAAAGTCCAAAGTACTTGGAGATAAAGAGCAGTGACTTGGAAGGCTGCAAAGGTCTGTATATGCCTCCACACATGCAAATATTGGTACTTAGTAAGTAAATGAAGCACAACACCACAAGAACAGAACTACCGGAGCGCTCCCATGGCTCCAGAGCACACATTCAGGCAACTGAGATGGCCAGTGCTAGTGCACAAGATTCATATTAAAATGAGATTTGGCAGAAAAAAAAGAGAGCCAAAATGCATTGTTCCAACTATCAGTGTGATAGTTGGAATGATTACAGAATGATAGTAATTACAGAATGATAAAATAGTTTGGCTAGAAAGGAGCCTTTAATGGTCATCTAGTTCCAACCCCTCAAACCCTTCCATTCATGCCTGTATGAATTACAGCAGCTTCCTTGCTGAAAATACTCCATTTTTTTCCCTAGAAAATTCCACTTTTAAGGAGCAATTGAAAATTTATCACCCAGAGCACCAATAGGAAGAGGCCCACAAAGGGTTGCAGGTGTCCCACCACATCATACTGCAGCAAACTCCAGCAGCAAAACCACGATGGACCAGTGCCTCTGCCCACTAGGTAGGTCACACACCTCACTCAGGAGGTCACCTTGCTCAGGCCTGCAAACTCACCATAGCCAGACTGCCATCGCCTGTGCCAGGACCTTCAGTGCCCTCCAAAGTTTGCACAGATGTTTCTCCATCATGTTTACTGTGTGATTCAGTTATAACATCCTCATCCTGGAGAGAGAGAGGCAACACTGGAAATATTTCTTATTTCCATACAGATGTGCAGTAGTGGAGATGTGGCACTTTGGGATGTGATTTAGTGGTGGACCTGGCAGAGTTTGGTTTATGGCTGGACTCAAAGGTCTTTCCCAACCTAAATGACTTTCTGATTCCATGTTCCACTGCCTTGTGGTGCTAGAGAAGCCTGAAAGAGCAGCAACCACTCAACCTACTGTGGTCCTGGCCCAAGAATACTCACAGAGAGCAGTTTTGTTATGCCTGTGGCACTGATGTACAGAAACAAACAATTGCAGCTGTCACAAGATTACTGAGGCACCATGAAGAGCAGAACAGAATACACCAAAACTGTACCTGACTGGGAGTCCCACACACTGATTTTCTCATGCACAAAGAGAACCTCTTCCACAAATCAAATCACCCCCTACATTTTTAGAACCTTTTCAGGAATCAGTCAAACAAGTTGCTGCTCCTAAATGTGCATTTCTACCCTTGGGGGTTTTGCGAAGCTAAAAGGAATTAGAATCATTGAATCATTTGGATTGGAAAATACCATCAAAGTCACTGAGTCCAACCAATATGTAAAACAGAAAAAGAGAGTCTAAATGGCAAAATTTAGTGTGAGATGGAAGATATGAATATGGCCACCTAGTCCTGCATTCTTACACTTCTCTTGCAGTGCAGGCTTCAGCAATACTTAGGACATGTGCAGATCTTTCCCACAAAGGTGAGTTCCCACCTCCAGAGAGATAAACCCGAGTGCATTACCTGAACAATGCCATCTGACAAGGTACCAGAAGACCAGGAGGTCGCACTGTCTTCCTTGAGCCTTTCATCATCCCTTTCTGAAGGCCAAAAGCTTGCATCTTTCTCTGTGGCTGTACTTCCCTTTGAAAGCAGTAACAGCTCAGCTTTAGCTTGTGACCAGGGTGCTCAGACAGTCCTCCAGACAATGTAGAGCACTGCAAACTTCTCCTAACACTTTGCTCTATTTCTGCCTTGTTTATCTATCCATATTTGTGTTTCCCAAATCCCACCTCCCTTCTTGCTCTACAGCCCTGCTGCAAGATGAATGGCACCTGGATGACACTGATAATGTTCTCTAGAGACTGCAGAATATTCTCATTTTTTTACAATATTAAAAAAACCTCAAACAAACCAACAACCCTTTCTTTCTCCTGTCCTGTCCCCAGAGAAGTCCTACATGTAAAGAAAATTGCAGCAGTGAAGGTGCAGAGTGAGAAACCCTGAAACTGAAGTGCTTGGATCAATAGTGAGGCACAAGCTCTCCAGGCTGCTTGGACTTCTTTGCACTGTCTTGCCACGGAGTTATTTTCCAAAAGCAATTAGCTTTGCTCCTTGCAGTTGCCCCAGGCATTTAGACTGCCCACAAGATTCAGAGCTACCTGTAGGGAAGTGTCTCCCAGTTCCTCCCAATCTCCCAGAATCTCCTCCTCTATCCTAACTTCACTCCCAGTAGTCTAATCACACTCTCTTTTTCTTAAGTTCAATACAAATAAATTTTATTTTCTGTTATGGCATTTCAGAGGCTAATTCTTTCTGAAATCCACCTCCACATGGAAACATTGGTATTTAAGGCCGTATTTTGTCATTAACACTTCCACAAAGGGGGCATTACTAAATGGGCAATCCCACCAAAAGCAGGATCACATCTCACAGAACAAGGTGCTGTGTAATACTGCACTGGAATATTGGTACATTGGCTAGAGTGCAATTCCTTTGTATCCTGGAGTGATAACAGATATTTTAAGTTATTTTGAAATATTCCAGATTTTCACATTTTTCATAATTTCTGCTTTACCAAAATCTGCTATCTTACATACACAGCTGTATATATATAAAATACACTGGACTCACCTTGCTGTGTAAAGAACAGTCTTCTGATTCTTCATCTAAGGAAGGCAGAAGAGATATCACTCCTCTTTTTTTCAACTACAAAAACACACAGAGAGAGACAACCCAATTAATCATGACAAGAACAGCAAAAGCCTCTTCAGTTCTGCCTGTAAACCAAAACAAATTTACCACTTGAGATCCACTTTTGGAGAAGCCTTGAACATCTGGCAACCTACATTAAAGTGACTGAAAGCTGCAGGTTCTAAGCACCTCTGAAAATTGGGATTTGATGCTGTTAGGTTTCAACAGCACAGCTACAAAAGGGAGAAATTTCATTTTGCCCCATGAAAATAATTTATTGAAAATCCCAGAACAACTGGTTATCAACAAAACTACACATGGAGCATTTTGCTGTTGATTGATGTAAACTTCATGTTGAAAGTGAAGGATGCTAAGAAATAACCAGAGGCACACCTCTCCTACCTTCTCCTAGACATGCCTCATGCTCAGTCCTTCTGAACACAAAGGGGAGGAGAGACAGTATTGATTCACAGGGGCAGGGGTGCTCCTCTCTCACATGCCACTCCTCCAGGAGCAGGAAGGGTTATTTACCTCCCCTCTTTGGCCCTCAGGTGAGTGATCACTTACCTGCTGAGCAGGAATATCAGTCCCAATCAGGTCACTCTGTGCTAATACAGAGGCTGGAGGTTCAGTTGCTGCTTCAGGCACTTCTTGCTGTAGGCACTGGTGAAGCTCAGACATGGAATTCTTCATCCTGGTAAGGAAATCTTCCTTTCTTTGGCACAGCTTTATGATTTCTTCTTTTACAGCTTCCATTTCTCCCTAAGGAGCAACAACATCTGTAAGCATCCATTTTTCTCATTTAACCAAACAACAATGTAACAGATGACAGCAGTGATGCATCTTACTGGTACTGGGGCTATTTCCCCCTTCTCCTTTTTCTGGGCTTTGGGACAGTTCCCCATTGTCACTGCAGGAGATGTCCAGGTACATGCAAACCAACAGCAGGAGATTCAGCTCAGGACAGCCCTTGCCACATGGGATGCAGAAGTTGGCAGTGTGGAAGGAAACATGGCAGGCTGGAAGGAATTCTAACTAGGTCCTGCATATCCATGAAAACACCAGCTTCCTCCAAAGGGAATGCAGATGGGTTGCATTCCTCTGTGTGTCACAGCAGGTGATGTTACTTCCAAGCACCTTCCCTGGCAGCCTGACACTGACCACCTGGGAAAGCCCTGAGGAGGGCAAAGACAGCAAATGAGGGTAGCTCAGGGCTCAGTCTTTGCTGAAGCTGGCCCCAAGGAAGCAAACCATTTGGTGGGTCTTGGGGATGTGGCCAAAATTATCCCACGTCTTTGAATGTAATACTGGGAGAAATAAATGGACCCCAACAAAGCTTAAGGAAAATATTTAATGTTCTGCAGAGACTAAACAATAACCCAAGTAACTGCACTAACAGAGGGGGAAATAAATCTGCCTTGGTCTCTTTCCTGGCCATCACTATTGCTCCAGCCAGTGTTCTTCCCTTAGAGTTTTCTCCAAGGCTTTCCTTACCACCCAGCCTCCAGGTGAACCAAGAAATCCCAGCAAATAACAGAATAAGACAGGACACGGAATGAATTGTTCTACTCCCTCCATTACTGAAAGTGCTAAAGCTCTTTGAAGCATTGTTACTTGCTCAGAAGACTGAAACCTGGCTAAATATCCCTTGTACACTGGGCTCAGTTGATTACAGCAAGCTTTGTGCCAGGCTTGAAGAGAGAACAGCACTGGCTCCACACCATGCTCTGTCATTAGTGATGCTATGTAAGTAATAATCTGTGGCAGATGAAAGCAGTGAGACTGCTGCTCCTGTCTCCACTACAGCTTCTGTTAATAGCTCTGGGGTGGCAGCATGACAGCAAAGGTGGAGGGAAGAACTCCAGCAAATTTTCAAAGGACATGGGAACTCTGCTCTGACAATGCTTTCTTCCTTTTGTACACTCAAAACCACAAGATAAAATCATCCAAAGGTAAAGGAAAGAAAATCTCATTGAAATGAAGAAACAGACATCCATGACAATTTGGCATGTTTTTATGAATGTCCACTAGGGACAATATATCTATTTATTTCACTGCAGGAGACTTGCCAGCATAGATTTGCCAGCTACTCTTTTGCAAACTTAATTAGCCATAACCTCCTCAGAACCCAAATCTTTCTTAAAATCACTTCTTTTTCTGAAATCCTTCAGTAAGATAGGCAATTCCACTGCTCACTTCTATTCATGCAATGCTGTATCTGACAAGTTTTCTGCTAAAACAAGAACTATTAAACATAAAATCCTACACTCATAGACAAAAACAAGGAAAAATCAGGAAATTAGTCATGCTGAGCACTACATCAAGCCTCTACATCCAACCAGCTGACAGCAGAGCAGCTATGTACTTAGGAGCCTACTGAGTGATTATAGTTATTAGGCAAGTACAATCCAAGTGTATTAACTTTACTGTGAGCGACTGGAAAAAACTGAGCATTTCAAAGGCACTTTATAAATAGTTATTACATTTAATTAGTAATTTCCTGACTTCTGCAGTGCTATCCTTAAAACACATCTTATTTTTGCATTAAAAACATCAATTCATCCATTACAGAAAGCAGCTGACTGTAGAGAGGAAAGCAACACATGTTTACCAGTGATGAAAACACAGTGTGGCAGTGAGGACAAAGAAAGGAGATTAATGAATCTAAACCTAACCAGAATCCCCAAAAGCAGCATTGCATGACCAGTGATCAGAAAAGGACTTGGTTCTCTCCTTAGGCACTATCCCAAGCTGCCACCTCAGGAAAATTAGCAGGATGCTGAGCACAGGTAAGCTCTCAGTGCTGCATATTGTTTCACCAAAACAGCTGCTGTGAAAACAGCACCCGGTTTTTCTTCCAAGTTGATATAGGCACAAATGACATCAAAATCAGTAAGGAGTATACTGTGAAAGATATACCCAACTTGCAAAGTAATATTAATTGTAATTAATTGCATGGTCACACTATGGCATTCAACTGCCTGCTTGACTGTGGTGGAGAATGAAACACCACTATTTCTCAGTGCTCTGCATCAGCATGATTAGCATTAGTCAGGATAAGGAATGAAAAGAATGAAACCCACCTCTGGACAAGGAGTCTTCTGAGCCTCTGGTTGATCTTCATGTGACATTTCACCCAAATTGTTCTTTAGGAGTTGTTTCAACTTTTCGATTTCTTGCTCACATTCTTCTGTTTTCTTTACAGTTTCCTGTGAAATAGCAATCTCCATAAATAATTTTGAAATAAGGAGTACATAAACAAACAAGTCAGTAAGGAAGCAAAGTTGAACTGAAGAGTACTGAAGCCTCCTTTGTACCTGCTGTTATGTGTACCAGAAACGGTGTTTGTTCTGCTAACTTTGCACAACCCCATCCCTCACTAAGTTTATTATTCACTTGCTAAGGACAAACAAGCTGCTCTACCCACAAGCTGAAGTATGGTGGAATATTCTGTCTAGGAGCTCCAGAGCAGAACTTGGAATTTGGCTATCGAATGGAAATGGAGCAGCTTTCACCACATTCCATTACAATTTAGAAAAGGTTGTGAAAAAAGACAGAAATTAAAGGGTTTCATATCAAGTAGAAAGCCCAACGGGTTTTTACTGGTGCTCAAGTCTTTACTGCCAGCTAGTTCTGCAAAACCAAAAATGAAACTGACCAAAAATGAACTGTGCTGTACACCAGGCCAACACTGCAGCTCAGAGGATAACCCAACCACACTGTCTGACTATTTGAATACTTCCAATAAAAATGATAAGCATTCCCACCATGTGAACTACTTCTGTTTACATGGCTTATAGGAAAACATATGTTATAAACAGCAAAATTCACTTTTACTTTGAAAGTGACAGCAACATCTCATTGACCCCCCAGGCTTTGTGTTCATGCAGAAATGGGCAATCTCCCCACACACTCATATTTGTCAGTCACAGCCTGTCATGATGTGTTAGGTCATTAAGACATTGTCACATCTACAAGTCAGAATATCTTGTGAAAACACTGAATATGCACAGCACTTGGTGGCTCTGTGTTTCTGGACCCAGAGGCTGAAGACCAAAGAACAACAAAGGGCTGTTCCTCGGGGGCCTGCAAAAGGTAATAAAGAAACAATGAAGCCACCAGGCTTGATCCTACTGTGCTGCCAGCAGCACCTGAATGACCCAACAGGTCAAAGATCTCACTGCAAAGAGCTCACAGACTCTGCCTTTCAGAGCCAAGAGTCTCTCCTGCTATCAACAGCAACAGTGCCATTTCTTCGGTCACTGTTTCATAGCAGCACTCCCTCTCAAGAAAATGCAGGCTAATAAGGTTCTAAATAACCATTATTATTTTACAGGTGTTGAAAGTGAGAAGAAACTATTTTCCTCACTGAAAAAAAGGAAAGACAATTTGAAGTGGAAGAGATGTGGCTATACTTTAGTGCCACAGGCAAAGAATCAGAGAAGAAAGAAAAGGGAATAGGTCTTCTTCTGCTCTGCTTTAATGAGAAAGTAAAAGAAGACCTCCTAAAAGAAAGATTGTCTTATTCACACCTTCAATTCTATATGAATAGAACTGTTTAGTAATAAATTGAGTCCTACCTCAAATTTCCCAGACTAACTAAAGAGTCTGAATCTTTCATATACAGACTCCAGTGTCTTCTGTCATGGACCAGTATGTGAATATAGTCACTTACCTGAAGATAATTAATTAGTTTCTGCCTTCTACTCAGGGAAAAGGAAATCTGATTCTATCCTTTATCCAATATAACATATTATGCCATATATGTGGGACTGGATTTCTTCCTACAAGTGCTGCCTTTCTTTTGAGTTACTTCCTGGTTAACAGTTGCTCTTTACTTTTCATATCGTTGTAACTCCAGAAGACCTACCCATGGAAAAGGCCACCTACCCACAGTGTATTTGTTTTGGAAGAGCTTAGTGAAAATGAGACCAGTAAATCATCAGATATGCAAATAACACCACTCTCTTGCACTGAAAACCAGTAAAAGCAGATATGGCTTCCAAATCTTCTTCCTGATGACGTTATTTAGGTGTGGAACTTAACAGACCATAATAAAAATACAGAGGGCAACATTCAACAGATAACTAAGTCATTTAAACTCCTGCCCCAGAGCATTTTCAATACCTATTACAGGCTTTGTTTCTGACTTACTGTTTCAGGTGTTACAGTGCAACTTAATTATACAAAAGTTACTGGTATAATATTCCATTGCATCCATAGCAAAATATGGGCAAACTCATCCAAACACTAATCCCCAGAGGGGGGGGAAAATGTATATATTTGTACAGGAAGCTTGGCACCCATTTACTTTCTTCTCTAGCAGGATTCTTACTACCTTTTTAATGCAGCACTCAAAGTGCCATGGTTTAATGGCTTTTTCCTTTGTTATACCTTAGCTGGTGCTACACTTGTATTGTAGTACTGCTGCTTTCCACCCATTCAACTGCACTGGAAAATCTCTTTTGCACAGTTTGACACACTAGCTGCCAAGAATTGCAATTTTTCCAATCTGTTTTCTCACAAAGAAATTTCACTCAGCTACAGATTGTTTGGTATCTACAAGATACAGGCAAATGCTGAGCAAAAAAAGGTCACAGATTTACAAAAAGGAGAAAAATCTAAAATTTGACCTGATACTGCACAAAAACCAGTTACAAGTGTCATTACAACAAATGATAAATGGAAAGCACCCTGTTTCTGATGCTTTTAAGTGTTTTGAAAATTCTCCATTATTTGATCTGGTACCTCTGAAAAAGGTACATTTTACTACATCCATTTCTTGGACATAAATTGTATGGACTAAAAAAAAAAAAAAAAAAAAGAGACTGTAGGGATTATACAGATATAATATAATTATACGGATTATACGGATCTAATAGAGTCACTGCTTTTTTCTGACTCCAAGCATGCACTAGTCATGTGGCACATTTGAGTTTTTCTCTTTGTGTTCTGCTCCTAATTTCTCAAAGTGAAAATCAAAAACAGACATTCCCATTTTAGCTGTCACTTGTCTGCCTGGCCTCTGAAATGCCCAGTTAGATGTTTTAAAGCATTTTGCTTTACCCTAATAGCTTAGGAAAACCAAATCAGCAAAGATAATGTAACATTTTTCCAGTTGCTGTCAGCATCCTGCCAAGAAATAGATGGGTCACACGAGAACTTTAATTCCTCTGCTGCCGTGGGAACCTGCGTTACCAAACTCCAGACTTCCTCCAGCCTGGGCAACGGAGCACGACCAGGTCCTGAATTAAAAACTTCCCTGAGCTGCTACAACCACACTGCTCAGTGAGGTGCTGCACAGAGACTCCCTCAGGTCTGGAGCTGTTCCATAACTCTCCCTGCCCCTGAGTTAACACTCGCTGACCCGCCAGCATCGCCTCCTCCTGTTGTTGTCTCCCTTCTGTTTCCAAGCCTGGCCAGCAGCATCTCTGGGACCCCATCACAGGCTGGCCTGCCTCAAAACAGTGAATTAACCACAACACAGCTGTTAGGGAATGGCCACTTTCCTGGCTCACTGATTTGGATTAGTACAAGACCTTCTGCTGTTAGCAATAGCTGACTAATGGTTGTCAACAAGAATTTCCATGGTCAAGGTGAGTTTCAGGAGCTGAATGCTGCAGATGTGAGCACCTGCACCTAACACTGGACTTCAGTCATCAGCAACACCAGAGCCTTTCTTCCTTCTGCAGTATGTTGTCAACTGTGACTGAATTGGAAAACTGAAATGTATGTCAAGACTATTCAGTGTGCTTTGTTGCAGGATCAAATTAAACAGGAAAAAAGAACAAAAAAAAAAAATCCCCAAACCATTACACAGAAGATACAGGGGGTGTAACTATATGGCTGCAAAAGCAATAGTGTTTAAAGATTAAAATTACTTAGAAAAAAGGTGGTACAGGTGACCATAAAAAAAAAAACATCAATTACCTCCAGGAGCTCATTTTGTTCCCTAGTAATTTTTTCTAATTTCTTCAATTCTCTCAAGAGTTGTCTTGCTCTTTGGAAGACTGAAAAAGGTTGCATTTTTAGCCCTGGCAGCTGAAGAGCATCTTCATAGGACTGTATATGAACAATAGTTTTCTGCATGGGACCAACATGCTCAAGTATAACCTGTCAGGAGAGAACAGAGATGATGGATGTGATATTGAGTTAGAAAAATTCACACCATAAATTTATACTACACTAATGAAGAGCAAAAGCCCTCTTTGGTGAGTTTCCCATTTAAGAAGGAAGAAATTTTAATCTCCATATGGGCCATTCAATTAAGAGTTGGACTCTGTGATCCTTGTGGGTCCCTTACAACTCAGAATATTCTGTGATTCTTGTTCTTGGAACAAATACATGAAAATCCATGTTGAGCTTGTCTAAAGCAAGGCAAAGATACAAGTTACATTTACAATTCTGGTTTTTCTGTGTATACCAAGTTTGCACAGTGACAAAGGCTCACATTCAGATTAGTTGTTATTTACTAAGCAACTCATTTCAAAGCAGAACATCATTGGCAGTGAAGACAATTAAAGTGGTGCAAATTCCTGGATGTCACTCTAGGCAAATTCTAGTTTTTGTCTTTTGTCCAGCCAACCAGTCATTTTATGATGGTCCTAAAACCAGTCTTATCAACAGAGGTGAGATAATGAATCAAGATGGAAGTCAGCAGAAAGCCCTGAAGATGGCTCTCCTGTCAAGGACAGCATTTCATATCACAATACTTGGAGTGAATACACAATTTACAACCACCTAGATCGGTCTGGGATGAACAGAAATGTGCAGTTTCACAATACGTGCTTTATGGAAGACTCAGTGATCAATTTATGAAAGAATGGCAATAGCAGCTCAAACTTCTTGGTTCTCCTTAAGAAATATGAAATTCTACTGGGACCCCATTCAGCAGCAAACTCCAGAAGAAAAAAATAATATAAATACAAACCACCTATAGGCCTTTTAATTACTAACATTTTTGTTAAACTCCCTCTCAAGAAGATTTTGGTTTAAAATGCCCCAGTGGAAATAGAGATGCTTATTCTTTCATTCATAAGCAGACTGTATCAGGAATTTTTTGCACTATCCAGGCTTTGAATTACAGTAAGGAGGCAGGTGAACATTATTTTCCAGAAGAAATATTACTTCAGTTTTCCCATGTAATGTAGTTATTAGAAAATTGTTCTCTGGGTAACCAAGCTGCATGGCTTTGCTATGAGAGTTACACTGCTATGAGAAGTATGATGACATTTTTATTCCTCACCTGAAACTGAACCCATGCTTTTTGTATTTTAGGCAGGTAACACTGTAGACTGTATGTGAAATAAAAGAATCATCTGCTAAATTTTGCCTCCATTTTTGGGAAAACAAGGCCTAATTTTCTAAGTTCAGATTTCTATTTGGTGCCAAGTGGAGCGGTGTGCACCAAGTGTCTCTTGAAAATCACGCCATAAACTTCCCAAAAAAATGGAGATCCTCAAATGTGGCAGCTATGCCTGACATGTGCTTCAGTCACACACTCGAGTTCTCTGTGGGCATATTCTTAATAGTGCTTTAATTTCAAGTGTTTTGTGTTCAAACCATGACTGTGCTTCTTGAAAAAGTCTCTCAATAGTCTCACCTCAGGGTTTACATTGATCAGGAAAAAAAAAAAAGCCTAGTAGATAGGAGTTTTCACAGACCTGTCCATGTTTAAGTTGGTCTTTAGGAGAAAATTCTAACAGATCTTCTGATGACAGGATTGTTTTCATTTCTGCAACATCCTTCTCAAACACTTTCACGTGAGATTCAATGGCATCCAACTCCTAGATTTTGGGAACAAAGAGAGTATTTATAGATAGCCCAACCACCAAAGCCAACTTGCATTTCTGTCTTTCACTTAAATTTAAAAAGAAATACTTCAAAATGAGTGCAGCATTTGCAGGCTGTGTTAATGGATGCTATTGATCAAAAGGCTAAGTCATAACTTCTAAAGGAATTAAGTATTCAAGATCATCTGGTCTGTTTTAAACCCTGAATATAGAAGTGAAATATCCTTAAAAATTCACATTAGAAATTACCATTAGTGAGAAGACAGTCTTCTAGTGGTGATAGTTATCAGAATAGAAAAGTGTTACAATTACCCTGGTGCAGCTTCCAGTAGGAAGAGACTTATGCTAGATGGAAAAGGAACCCACAGGCTCAGAGTTCACAGGCTGTTTGTGAACTCTCACAGACACAATCACAGAGTAGATTAGGCTGGAAGGGACCTTGAAAAGTCTCTGCTACCCATCAAACCAGGGCACTTGGGGCCTGATCCTGTTGAGATTTGGGTATGTCTTGAGATGGAAGTATTACCCCTGCTTGGAGCCCCTGATCTAGTGCTTGACCAATTTCACTGCAAAAAAAAAATTAAAATCCCTCCTACTATGTAGATGTAATTCCCTTGTTACACTTGGGGTCTGTTACTGCTCATCTTTTTACTGAACACCCCAAGAAGAGCCTGGCCCAATCCTGTCTGTAACCTCCCATCACAGCAGCAAACAGCAGCAATATCAACCTCTCACCCCCAAGCTTCTCTGGGCTGAACCGAGGCAAGCTCCCAGCCTTTCCTCCTACATCCTGGGCTAATCCTGAACTTTACAGCTTAATTAGTTACCAAATGCCTTCTGATGGTTTGTTTACAAAAAATTAATTTCCTTGCTTGGCACACCCACAACAACCAGCACTGCACCCTGTTTTCCATGCAGGTGATATAATCTGCATTTCCTAACATATGATGAAGCTCTGATAAAAGGCACTTAATGGGTCACCCAGACTTACATCAGCCACATGCAGGATTTGTGGAAGAATCTCTGCAATCTCATGCTGTAAAGCTGCTACCTGAACATCTATTTCATTCAGCTGCTGCATTACACTGGCAGTTTCAAAGATGGGTGACAGCTCCTCCAGCTCCATGAAGATACCGTGCAGAAGATTTTGCTTTTGCTCTGAGTCTTCCAAAGCCATCTGGGGACAAAATAGAACCTTAGTTTGATACATCAGGGCTGAACATTAAAGTTACAGAGGTAAGGATTAGAAGGAACAAAATGCTCCAAAAAATATCAGGCCAGTTGTGTGTGATGTGAGGTCCCTTCCCCTGCAATGAACTGGATGAACTGCAGTGAACACTGTCATGAAGAACAGTGAGGGCTGCAAGAAATGCACATGATCCATTTATCTGGGTGCTGTGTGAAAGAAAGGACTGAATGCACATTTCCACTCTAATGCAAGCCCAGGGTGCATTTCCAAATCCACCAGTTTCACAGCCCAGGACAAACAAAACATTCCATTTCACAAACACAGAAGACAATAAGCTTTTGCCACAAGAAATGTTCATGGGTTTTGGAAATCACATTCTCCCCATTGTGGCTACATGTTTTTGTAACATATCAGCCCAGAATGGGCAGCTACTTCCTGTCAAGAGTTCTTACTAGTCTTGCCATAAAAATCTGTATAGAACATCAGCTTTCTCACTTGGTCTAAGCCAAGGAGTGGATGCACAGAAAACTCGAATTTTAAGTACAAAATTGCCAGATCTTTTTTTTTTTTTTTTTGGTACTGGCCCTGATTTTCCCTGTAATATTACAAACATTTGATTTTTGAAATTACCAATCAGAATTACCTTCAAGAAACAGTGAACAAAGCCTTCCAAACCACAACTCACTTCAAAGTTTCCACCTAACACACAGATATCAGTAAACCAGCACTTTGCCTTTTTGGCTCACATACAACATAGAAAGAATCCTATATATGCAGGCAGTAAAAACTGACCATAGCCACTCGGCAGGATTACAGAAGACAATCACACATTTCTGGAAATTGTACAGCACTTCAGCACTTGCACAAGATAGGTGTGCTCAGCACAAAAAACACTTATTTCATGAGTCTCAACTATAACTATTTTTCACTTAAAGGATTTGCTGAAAATGGTAAATTACTTATGTCAGTAACAACTAAGAATGAAAAACTGCATCTGTGCAGAGCAACAAGTTCTAACAGAAGCATTTATCTGCATCAATTCTTACCTGGAGCTCATCAGTATGCTTGTGTAAGCTTTTTGCAGAGTCATGCTGAGCATCAGCTCTTAGCAAACTGTTGGTGTTTTCTATCCAATCTTTCACATTCTTCAAGTGCTCCTCATACTCTTCCATCTTGTTGGTGGCCTAGGAGATGACAGAATTTTACAGAAAGTCAGAAGTTAATTGCTTCATTGTATAAGATAAATGCATCTATGAACAAGATTAAAAGAAAATAGGATGCATTTGCATCACAGTCAGTTAAATTAGCATGGTGAAATAAAAAACATTTTTCTGAAACAGTTTCATGATTTCAGGCTATCCCCTCTCACCAAAGTAATTCTGGGGCTTGCATAAAGTTTACACTTCATGGGGGCATTGTCACAATTTATATGGCACTTGCACTTTAATAGACAACCCATTAGCAGAGTCTGAGAGAACCACCTCAACACCCGCCCAGGGGCAAGAATTCCCCACACAAACCCCTCAACCATGGCTTGAGCCAGTCCTCTGGGGCAGCCACTCCAGAAACCCCAGCTACAACCAGCCTTGCCACAGCAGGCTAGTGACTCGACTCATTTGACAGCCTCCCCTCTGGTTTTTCATAGGTTTGGATTTTTAAGAAGCTGTTCCATTTGCAGCTACCTTGTTGAGAATGGCAGTTCTGCGCTCAGCACGCTGTGAGACCTGCTGGTACTGCTGCAGGGGGGCCACCAGGATATCCATCAGCTCCTGTGCATGGCAGGAGTTCTGCTCCACTATATCCTGCACTTCTGCATCCAGCTCATTGAGTTTGTAATGCCAAAGGTCCAGCATATCCCAGATTTGCTGCATGTGGAGAGAAGGGAAATGAAACAGAAGGTGAGGCTCAAAGATAACAGCAGCATTATTTGTTCTGCATGTGGGACATGAATTGCAAACGTTTCAGAACTGACATGATGAGAACAGAACACTTTGCATCTACTGGTGTGATTCACAGTTGAAAAAAGCATGATTTTTCCGTGAGAAAGAATTGATAAATATTCACCAGTTAAATGCTTGCTTGTACTTCTCCTTTTACAGACATAAAATGAATGGAAGACCACTTTTTGCTAAACTAGGTTCTGTAAAAACAACAAAAAATCTTTTAACACCCACAGATTATTTTTTTGGAAAGATTACCTTCTGAACTTCTTTGGCTTTCGTAATGTTTTCACTCTTCTGTTGTAACATCTTTTCAATAGCTTGAAGGCCATTGTTAATAGTTTCTGCTTTTCTTTTCAGCACATACTGAGGAGAGTTCTGCAAGATTTCAGAGCTAACCTGCCAGAGCAAAGAGAAAACAACAGAGGAGATTACAAAAATCTGCTTATTTCTGTGCACCACTTTATCAAAAGTGTTCCCATTCTTTTTGTTTCCCTTGACAAGTCAGTTAAAAACACTGGAATGGAGCTACACTTGCAGGGAGAAGCATTAATTTGAGTAGGTTCAACATCTACACGTTGCTCACTAATTTCTTCTCATTAAAAAGTGCCTGGCTCAGAAAAGCAATCCCTGAGGAAAAAGCACTGAGGCACTGCAGCTCCCTGGGTGCTCTGCCTCACCCTGCTCTCATCTCTGACAGAGGCTGCTCATGCTGCAGGGTGGGAAGGGTCACATTTGGATTTATGCTGTAAGAAGGCCAGAATGACACCTTTATGTCTCAGCTGGCAGCTGTGGATTCCATGTAACAAATAAGGGAATATCCAAGTGCATCAATGCACAGCCAATTTCACAATATAAACTTGGAGATTTGTCACCAAAATAGAAAGGTCTGAGGAACTTAATCTCACTCTGCAGGACTCCACAGAAATTAAAAACTGGTGCACTGGAGGGCCTGATTTTCTGTGGAAAGAGAAGAACTCTCAAAGCTGAAGTTGAGTAATTGCCTGAGCACAGGATTGAGCATAAGCTACCAGTTACTAGGGACTAGATGAAGGGCAGGGAGTGAGAAAAGTCCTTGATCTTGCCCAAAAGTGACATCTTTTCTTACTAAACCCTGCTGGCTGCCAGAGTCAGCCAAGCACTGGGAAATCATTAAATTGTGGTAAATTCTTTATGTGCTGCAGCCCTAGGATTTAGGGGGCAAATGCACACTGAACAGTTTCATTCTGCCTTGATTTTAAAGATTTTTAATTTAATAGTTATTTTAGTTTGAAGTTCCTAGTATTGAAATACTTTATCCTTGTCGTGGGATGAGGAATTAAGATAATTTTTAGTTAATAATTATCTACTAATTTCTTAATTTTATTAACATCATTTATAGATTCCAACACAACCTCTCTAAAAAGTACTCCCATGCTGTATTGATAAAATTTCATTAATCAAAATAAATATATACAAAAAGAACTAGAAGGCTCCTCTGAAATACTCCTGCTTATACCACAAAACCTGTGAAGTCAGTCTGTACTTAATGCCTAAGACTTTTTGGAAAAAGGAATTCAGGCTGTAACCACTGAACACTTGGCCATCACCACTATCCTGGAATATACCAAACATGGAAAATGTTTGTCTATAATTGTAGTGCCAGCTTCCAAAACAAAAGAGAATCACGTATGAGCGATGTGACACAGCTGGAAATGAGTAAACAGATCAAGCTCTGACTTCATCTATTTCTTCAGGATAAAAACACTGCATCTGTCAATGCTCTGGTCATCAGCAAAGCAGGATTTTAATTTCAATACTTCTTACTAGGATAAAATGTATTATTTATGGCATCAAATGTACAATTTATTTTCATTTTTTTGGTTTGCAGATTTAGAAGAAAGCAGAATGGCATTAAAATATGACAACTTAGGTTTAACACATGCTGGAATCTCCTAATATATAACTGAACTGATCTCCAGTTCCACCATGATTTTTTTTTTTTGTTTCCTAAATGCATTTTGAAAAATTCCAAGATAGTTTATATTGTTTTCCAATACCTAAATGTGAAAAGCAAACGTTATCTAGCTTCCAGGACCAGTTCTTTCACTCCAACAGGTAATGTGTGCTTCCAGATAATCTTTTATACCTCGGTAAATATATGAACAGTAAACAACAAAAAAAACCCAAAGCATAAATACTGTTTTGCTTTCCTTCTCTTCTTTCTTCCCAGTTGTTGGTTCTGAAAAGATTAGTCCCATTTTGAAACAGAAACCATAAAGTTAACCAAGCTAAAACTCATAAGCTTTAGTTAATATGCTGCTTAATATTTTACATAAGATAAAATGAGTAATTTGATAGACACTAAAAAGTAACTGGGTTTCAAAATTGTTTTATCGAATTTTATCAAATTAACTGAGACTTAACTTTAAAAATTAGGATTGAACATTATTATTTCTGAAATATGAGAACTGAAAGGGTTTTTTTTCATTTTTAAAATAGCACAAATGAGTAAGTAACAATGATGGCAATTGTATCAGGCTAAAAATTTGACCCCAAACTGAGAGTATTACTCCATTTTCGCTTAATTTTGCTTTCAGCTAAGTGCTTATATCCATTGTAGATAGAATATATTGCAAAAAACTGATGCAATGGGATTCAGTTATTTAAATTCCCTGACTTTAAAGGAAGGCAACCATGTTCTCAGAGATGGGAAAAAGAACCATGCCATGATACCCTACCATGTGTGCAAATTACATTAAAAAAAAATCCTGTTTCGAAGTCCTTTTTTAACCTAGTTCTGAAAATATTTTCTCATTTAAGCTATGCCATCTTTGCAATCAACTTTGGCTACTAGTTCCCAGTTTAAGAGTCAGATTAAATAGAAGACAGCATCCATATACTATTAAAAATTATTGCTAAAGGTTCTGCCATGTCCATTTTTAATTAAAAATAAAAATGTTATATTGACACTGCTTACCATCAGATTCCTCTAAAAAGAGACCTAGGCATGAGGAATGATTTATAAACTGCAAATAGACAAATATGAAAACCACATCAACAGTTACCTTCTCTTCTAGGTCGTGCAATACTTTCTTGCAGTCCTCCAACTGTGTTTCAATCTCTGCAGGGACTATTGTGTACATTTCAGAATACTTGATCCGAAGTTTCTCCATGATATCCTCCAGAGCTTGACTCTCTCTGCCAATCACACTCTGAAGTTCCTATAAAATTAAGAGTAACTTCAGCAGTTTTACCCAGTTTTTACTGAGTGCACGTGTGTATATGTACATATTTATGTGTATATACACACATACGTAATGCGGTTTGTACTTCCTACCATGATTATGGTTTGGAAAAATTGGGTTTGGGATATCAAACCTGATTTGATTACCTCTGCAAGCAGATAAAACTCTAAGCAATAGTGACTCATTTAATCAAATGATGCTTTTCAATCTGTAAGAATTAATTAAACCTGATACTGCCCCATGCCGGGGAAGTGACGCACTGATGTTCATTGACAGCCTCAGCAGAGGGACCATCTGAAGAGCTCCTATGATTAAACGTTAACCTTTGCGCCCTCCCTTTTGCCAAAAGTGCATTTTTCCCTTTGAAAGAGTTTAATAGCCAACGTCCATCCCTTCATTATTATAAACAACACAAAGGCCACAAAAAGCAACAGGTTTCAGGCTGAAGTGTCTGCTTTCAGGCAATTACGCAGAGCGGCACAGCAGGCTCCTCTCAAAACAGTAGTTTCCAGTTCTGCACAAAGAATGTAGGTTTTATGAGATAAAAGAAACTTGAACAACTGTCTACAGCCTGTAGCCTAGAAATAAAATCCAAGCTAAGTCCTCCTGCAGAAAGAATGAAGAAATTCATTTGTTTGGAAGGTTTTCTAGAGTTTCAAGTTGGAATGTTCTGTTTGCTGGCTTTATGGTTCCTTTCCCTCGTTCTCAGCTGTTTGAGAAACTCAAATGTTAACTCAAGTTATTGGGAAAAATTATCCAAACCTCCTACCAGGCAATGAAAGACACTACAATTAACTGCCTTTGCTTTTTCAATCAGGAGTAATGGTAATCCACTAATTCATAGTCTTCACCTGGGAATCTTTTCCTTCACACAAATGCAACAGACAGAAGAAATATGTAAGTCACTGAGATTGATTTATTTCCTGTCATCCCACAACAACTGAGTCTGGCATTAAAAAACCCAAACCCTCAAAACCATGAAACAGCTGTGTGCCTCATTCTCTCAGGGAGAAGGCTGCTGTTGTCAAATGGCCCAATTAAGATTGTGCCAATACTTATGGGAGTTCACAGATTCCCTGACCTGAACTGGAAAGAATCAGTTTCAACTCCTGTCTCCAAAACAAAGCATGTCCCTGCAAATTGGTTTCTGTGTATTACTGCATGTTCACATTTCACAGATTATTTATCTGGAAAGCTGGTACCTATCAAAACTTCCCAGTTTTTTTCCTAAGGGAAGAGACAATTACACTTCCCCCTTTTCATCTGTGTGGGTGAATTTAAAACTATTGCCAAGCTAAATTAGGTTTGTTATCTCAAAATGAAATAGATATTTCTACTCCATAGGTGCAGTGGAGTCCTGACTAGTGTTATACATTTCATAGGAACTAGATTTTCTTTGGAAGTAAGGGATGAAATTGCCCTACAGAGTTTGCCTCACTGGTGTTTGTACTATGTAAAATTAATCAATTCTTTAATCCTTTCAGCTCAGTCTTCTCAAAAGGAACAGGCCTGCTGTGACATACTGCTAAAAAGAGATCATTTGATGGGACTGCTGGTAGCATTTGCTTGTGTCATTGCTATCAGAAACAGGAACAAGGTCTTATCTCATTTTTGGGTGAGTTTTAGGTGCTCGGAGTAGCAAAGTTTGGATGTGAGGGAAAAGAGCAGGCATAAAGCACCTGCAGTAGTAAAATTTCCTTCTGGACACAAAGTAAAAAAGCAGACACAACTCTAAATTCTAATCCTAGATAATTTTAAATAGAAAAACAGCCCATTTTGACAGATCCAAGGTCCCACCACAGCAATGCTGGCTCATGGGTTTTCAGAACTTCCTAAACATATAATAGACATTTCTCTCTCATGCTAACCTCCCATCTGCCACCATGGTCTTTGGCTTCTGTATTTTTCCTAGCCCTTTGTTAGGCTGGGGACACCCAACCAGTTTTTATACAAGACTCAGCAAAGAGAGCCCAAATTTCTACTACACTTTAGTAGCCTAAAATAAATAAATTATAAATTCTACAGTTAAAAGATAATTGGATTTAATATTATTAAAAACAATATTTGATCAAGATTTTAAAATTATGCAATAATTTTGCTATAAGAAATATAAACATAGTAAGAGTAATTTGAAACAAATAATTCTAATGATAAACACATTCAGTAAGTGTTAGGAATAACATATCATAAAGTCAGGAAATGAAGAAATGTATAGACTGCTGATGGCTGCTGGTGGACACTGAGGTTTTGATCACAATTTGATTTTTCAAATTCGTTTACCAGGTTAACCCCTGATGTGGGACATCAAATCCACAGGATCAGGAGCTGCCCTGGGTAGGTAGGCAGAGGGGAAAGCAAGCAGGGTGTACCCTAAGCAGCCCTTCCAAAAAGGAATGCAGCTGGCTGTGAATTTCTCTGCAATCTGGAAATGCTTCTGTGCCTGCTTACAGATCCCCACAGGGAAAGAAAGAAACCAAGGCCATGGCAGGGCCAGTCATATTCTGCTGAGCCAGATTCATTGTCTTTAAGTCAGTGTGCAAAGACCTTGCCACCGATTTTATCTGGAGCAAGTTCAAGCACCAGCACAAACCAGGAGATATCCTGGATATCACAATAACAGAGCTGTTACCAACCTCCAGCTGTTCTGCCTTTCCTTCAGCATCCTGCAATAACACAGATGCAGCATTCTGTAATGCATTTGTCACAGCACTTATTTCTTCAGTGACCTTGTTCCTCTCTTGAATCTCAGCTTTCACAGAATCTTTATGGTCTTGAGCTTTTTTGTACAACCTGCGCAAGATTACCAGAAAGAATACATTGTTTTAGACTCACACTAAGTAGGAGCAAAGAGCATGCTTAATACAGATATTATGCAGGTATATATCAAACCACATTTGTCTGTAATTTAGGTTTTTTTTCTGTTATTAAATCTGTGAGTTTTATGTCGCTTTATCTCAGTTTCTTTAAAGTGAGTCCTCAGATAGTGCTATTTGGTAGACCAAACCAGAGAGCAGGCATATTTAAATAGCAGAGGTCAGGTTCTCAGTCTGAAGATGCTGGCAGAACAGATGTTGTTCACAAAGATTACCATGTCCAAAAGCAAACCCAGAGAAGGGTGAATACAATCATCGGATTTGTAAAAAAAAATCTGGGGAGAATTTTAGACAGTGGCACTCAGAAGAAAGTTGGACTGTCGCAAAATGCACAAGGTCTGATTTTCCTAAAAGTGGAAAATCTTAAAATTCATAGCACTTAGAACCTCTAAATCTGACTACTGCTCCTCAATTCCTACTGCATCTGAAAACAAACTGCAGCCCACAAAGGATATGGCCAGGCTCAGGTCTGCTCCCTAAACAATATTCCCCACTGCTCATACTGGAGACAGCAGAAGGGTGAGATGGAGCATTGGTCTGACCCAGAAGAGCATTTATTGTCCTTTTAAGTGCATTACAGCTTTCATACAATCTTTGATATCCAGTAAAATCCTGTGCTTGTGAATAGTCCTATCTCATACCTTCAACAGAAGTTTCACACCACTTACTTTTTACAGCGCTCCTGCATTGCCTTTATCTCACACAAGGCAGGGAGGGCAGCTTCCCCCTCAGCATTTTCAGGTGTATTCAGGATGTTTCTTATCCGGTGAAGAAGCAGGAGTAAGAGGAGCTGCTGCTGGTTGATGTTTTCTTCAAATGAGTTCACAAAATCGAGCAACTCCACCAGCTCCTCTCTGGTGGCCTTTTCTTTCTCTTTAAGGCTTTCTGGCTGTTCTTCCTGGAGCTTATCGAGAATTATTGTTTCTCGTTCCAGCTAAGTAAACACCATGGCAGAGCATGAGATAAAGTGCTTTTTTTGTTCCACCATCTGAAGTTACATTATTCATTTACTCACACGGGTGACTAACTACTGGGAATTACACAGTCAGAACCTGAACCTTTGAAGTGTGACAAAAACTCTGAGTTTGCTTTAGCAAAGCACATCGGCCTGTGCAGAGCTGCTCTGGGTTCAGAGGGCTGAATAAATATGCCCACCTTTTCTGACTCTGGGTTAAAAAGGGTGGGGGTAACTGAGCAGCGGGTGGGAAATGATGTTCTGCCCAGATCTCAGCCCTTTACAGGCCACTGTACTCACAGTCCCATCTCCACACCCCAGAATTCCAGATGTTGAGCAACTCACCTCTTCATTGATGAATTTCCATTCCTGCTTTAGTTCTTCACAGGTAATTTCCAGCCCTTTGGCTGCCTCAAGCAAACCCAGCCAGTTTTCCCACAGCACTGTAACAATCCTGCCCAGGGCCCTGTCACTTCCTCTGCACAACCTCATCATCTCCCCAGAGATCTGCCTCAGCTTCACCAGATCCTCTTCAGCAGAGTCAATGCTGGAGACTAAAATCTTACAGGAAAAACAAACACATCAATAAATAAAATGCTACAGTCAGGAGTACTAATCAAGTATTCAGTATCATGATTAGGATCCTCTAGAAAAATGGAAATCACTCCACTGAGCTGGTAAAATATGGTCACAATGAGGGAGTTCTGTTGGTTAAGACTGTGGAGAAAGAGGGAGTAAATAAAATGTCTCATTTCTACAGCAGTAAGATATACTCATTTCACATGATCTGTTATACCTGGTCTTTTAACAAGTATATAAATATATATATATATATTTCTTTCTTACCTTGCTTTCTTCCAAATGCTCCAAAGCTTCTTTATAAGACATTGGAATCTTAGACAAAGACTGTCTAAGCATCTTTTCCAGTTTTTTAAGATTATCACATACTTTATCTTTGGTTTCTGTGTAGCTTTTCTGTTTTTCAAAATACCTGAATGAAACAATGAATGGATCAATTAAAATTTTTGTTGCTGCTCCTCTCTGCAACCATAAGGCCCAACAGAATAAAAGTTTAAAAAAACCTTATGAATTTCTAGTCCTGACTGTTTTGCAAGTTATTGTCAGTTAGCATTTGTTAAGCACTTGAAGTTTGATATCTGAGGTACTGATCACTGGATCATGATCAAGCAGTTTAAAAATCCTTTACTCTCTCTCCCAGACTTTTTCTATGCATGTGTCTGAAGGCCCTCCAGATTTCTTCTGTACCTGAAGGAAGGAAGCCTGTGCCTTTTTTGGGTTTCACCTTCCCAAGCCATCAGAATAGCCTATGGAAGACATGAATTAGGGACCCTCAGAAAACTATTCTGGCCTCCACCAGCACTGCACTACAGACTAGAAACGTGCTTTCTTCTGATTCTGGCACTCCATGACCCCCACTCAAGCCCCACATTTTGGAATACATAGGAAATGATTGCACTGTAAATTAGCAGCAATATGGCTATTGTCTGGCAATTTTCCTTCCTTAACAACCACACCTGAGAACAACAGGAATGCTTACCCTTCTTGCTGCTGGAATTTCTGAATACTTGAATTTTTATCAGAGCAGAAACAACACCGGATTTATTTTCAGTCAAGTTTCTCACAATAAGGAACAAGATCTATGGAGATCTCTTAAACCCACCTCTGCTCATCAGCTTCCTTTCTTTGAGCCTTCTTCCTTAATGCCAAACTCTTTTCCACCAGTTCTCTTACAGCATTTTCCAGACATACTTTGTCTTCTGGCTTCACTAGGTTTTTCAGCTTGGAGTGCTGGCTCTCTAAGTCAGTCTTTGCAGAGTTGAACTCTTCCTCTTTCCAGTGTGGAGTCTGACAGATCTCCACTGATCCACAGAGCTCTGCTGCAGCAGCCTGGGCTGGAGCTTCACAGTCCTCCAGGAACCTGGCAGCCCTCTGAAGGGCCTTGGTATAAAGCTCACCAGCCCTACATGCCTCCTCCAGAGCACTCTGAAAGCATTAAAAAGAGAAAGGAACAATAAAGTAAGGCTGCTGTGCTCCTCTGGATCACCACATGCTCTTAGAATGTTACACCTGGCTGCCTTTGAGACCAACACTCCCTGAAGTGGCCTGAGGAGGTGAGGGAGGCCATGTGGCAAACACATTTGTTACTCATGTAGGCACAGAGCAGTGCTGTAACCCATGTATTTACTGCCCTCCAAACAGGAATTATGTTCACCATTCCTGATCACATTGGTTTTAATCTTCTTGATCATTCCCAACCAGTGAAGCTTCTCTTTATAGCAGAAACAAGGCGCTTGGGTTTTTCATCATTGTCACTATGGAAAATGTTGCCTCACAAGAGGACTGCAGCCAGTCTCTCTTCAGTTGACTATTTCAACACAGCCTTTTCTTTCCTCCTCTTTACCATTCTTTTCTTGTGCTAATCCCCACTGATTGATTATAATCACACTGAACACAACTTTCTTTGTATCCTTAGTTTCTGTCATGATTCCTATCCTACCCTCCAATCAGTGGATAGGTGGATGATGATCAGAGGCCAATTCAGCTGTTAGAATAAATGAGGACGTGAGTCATGAAAATAAAAATGTCACAGTCACAGACACCTAATCTAATTATTGGGGAAAAGCATATGTCAATATTTCACTTTCATTAAATATACTTACAACACGGGCAGCAATGTCTGCCTTCAGCTGGGCTTCATAGCCTTGCAGCGTTTCTAACTTTATTTCTATAGCAGCAGCAGGAGATTTCTCTTCTTGTTTTTCCCTCTCTTTTTCCATTATACATTTAAGAGCAGAAAACTTTCCTTCCATCATATTCTGGATTGCTTCCCATCGCAGCTTTTCATCCTGCATAGTATTTATGTCTATCACAAGAGGCTGCTGGAGTTCTAATTGAATATGCCTTATGATGTGGAATATATTTTCCACTTCATCCTGACTGCCTTCCTTGTTTACACTCTGCAGCCCAGAGACCAAGTTTTGAAGAAACTGCTTTAATTCTTCAACATTTTTCTCCAGGCTCTTTATTTCTTTCCTCTTAGATTCTTTGAATGATGTATCAAAGACCTCATTTTTGTTTATTTGATTTGCTGCCTCCTGGGTTAAGTACAAGATTTGTTGAACTGCCTGCAACAGAATCTGTGCAGATATGACATTCTCAGCAGGAGAAGAGCTGGAGCTATCATTTAGGATATTAGCTTCTTTTCTTACAGTGGATGTCACAGTCTGGATTTCATCTAGCAATCCTTGAATCTTATCCCATTCCCTAACAATATTTTCCAAGTGTATTATTTTCTCTTTAATTTTATTTTTAATTTTAGAAAATTTAGTTTGCAATTCATCCAGCTGCAGTGAGTCCCATTTCAGACCTACACATTCAAATATTTCCTTGTACTTCATTACTTGTGACAAACCTGACTGAAAAGCTAACATTTTTTCTTTCAGTGCTTTGCATTTGTCCTTCAGTCCCTGCTTGGCACCCACTAATTCATCATCTTTCAGGTTCATTTCCCCATCCTGCAGGTCATCAAGATCCTGCTGCAATGAAGCTATTCCTTCAGCAAACTCTCTGGAGACAGCTGTCTTTTGTTCCACTTCATGAAGTTTACTTTGAATTTGCCTCTGTGTCTTGCTTGCTCTATTCTTCAGACTTCTTAACTGATCAATCAAGAAGAGTTGTTCAGACAGGCTCAGCTGCCCAGCTGTGACCTGACTCTCTTTACAGTGGGATGAGATAAGCCCTTCTATTTCCTGTATGTCCTTTAGCATCTCCTTCAGAATGGCTTGTTGGCTCACCAGCTCTGAGTATGTGCTGGTTTGATTTGGGTCAGGCCTGGCCATCAGCTCAGCTTTGCAGAGCTGACAGTGAACTTTGTCTATTTCTGCAGTGAGTCTTTGCCTCTCCTCCAGCTGCAGCTCCAAGTGCTGCAATCTTTGAGCAGATTTTAAAACAAGAGCCTTGTATGAATTCTTCAATGTTTGTAAAAGGAAGGTCATGTCAGAGACCTCCTCTGGCTCCAAGCTGGGAAGGATGTGCTGGAGCCCATAATCCAGGGATACAATCACAGGTTCTCTGTTCAGGATGTCTGTGTTCATAAGCTGACAATTTCTGATCTGTGATTTGACATCACTGGGGAAAAGTGCTGCTTTCTGATCAAGGTGGGACAGTGAGTCTTTGACCCAGGAAATATTTTCTTTCAGCCTCTTCATCATTTCATGTTTCATGAGAGCAGGACCAGTGGTCTGAATATCCTCTTGAGGAGTTTGCTGTGATGATAACGCTTCCAATTTGCCCTGCAAATCCTGTATAGAGTTCTCCAAAGCAACCTTCTCTTGATCACTCCAAATTCTTTTCATCTGCAGCTCAATCCTTCTTTTTAATAGAGAAAGACCATGTTTAATGTCCTGTAGCTCCGTGGTCCAAATGAGAGGGTCTTTGGATTTTCCTGCAGCTGAGGAATGTGACTCTGCTTGCAAATACTGTTCTTGTATCAGCCTCTGAATATCCCGTGCTTTATTCATAAGCAGGTTAAATTCATCGATTTCTGCCACAACCTGATCATGTTTCTTCTGCACTGCTTGTTCCATGTGCTGCCACCAGTGCTCCAGCTGCCTCATTTGGCTCTCTGTCAACACTTTATCCATGCATGTCAAATGCTGAGATAAAACTTCTTGCTGACTTTGCAACTGGTTTAAGACATCTCTTTCTTTCCGTAAGGACTCTATGCATGCCTTAATTTTCTCCAGAAGAACTGTGTTGTTCATAGGACCCCTGGCAAAAACATGAGTACTGTTTAAAAATAATGAATTCTCCTTATACAGAGACTTTTTAAAAACAAGTTTCACTATTTAGAGCACAGTTCACTTAACTTTATTCACTTAATCACGCGTATCTCTCAGTGTACTCTTCGGAACTCCCTAACCACCTTTGCAGTGTTGTTACTTCTTGCTTATCTGTAGAGCACTCACTATTCACAGATATCTGTGCAGAAAAGATATATTCTCTAAAATTGCAATGTCTACTAATAGAGAATGTAGCCCTCATTTTAAAAATTAGAAATAGTGTTCTCTAAGTGAAGTAACAATATTTTATAGTAATTTCTGGTTGACAATGAAGATAAAACTTGGCTACAAAAAAATTGAGAAATTTCCATTCATCCAAGGTAAACTCTTCCAAATGAATCTACTCATATTTTATTTCCAGGAGTATTTTTAAAATGCCCACCTAAAATACATTTAGCAGATAGATTTTTATTACATTTTTAAAACCTCTCTGCTGTAAATTAACAATTTCGTAAGTTTTAAATGCTTTCAAATTATTTTGCTACATTGCCATGACAAACTAGTTCTGTGTTTTGAAGACTAATTCACAAAACACAGTAAATATGTTTTGTGCATTGGTTACCTATGAATTGCTAATGTAGGCTTACTTACTGCAATGGAATTTTTCCTATCAAGTAAAGTTAGTTTTCCGAATAAAGAGATATTTCATTCAGAAAAAAACCTAAAATTAACGAGTCCCTAAAGAATAAGAAGTATTTCACATCTGCCACATTTTTTAAAAAATATTTTAGGATGAATTTTTATAGGTTTTTAGCCCAGCAACTACTTCTTTCTTTTGTCTAAAGAATAAAGAGACGAGATGTTGTTTAAGGATAGCAGAGAGCCACCAGAAATTCTTCTGCTTAACTCTGTTCACAAACTTACAAACCTCTAAGACTCCTCTTGAAATGGATATAACTCCCTGCTCTTGGCTGAGTGTTACTGAAGCATGTCACAAAATTCAGCGTAGAACCATATTTGTTCTGCAACCTCTTAACCAAACCCCTCCACTATACTTACATTTTTATGTTATCTTTTTCTGTTGACAAATTTTTCATGGAGGACTGTGCAGCAGAAAGATTTTTCTGGTATTCATTAATTAAACAGCACTGTTGTTGCTTCACTGCTTTAACAGCTTCCAGTTCCTGGAGCAGCCTGTCCCAGCAGGGCTCCGTGGTTTGCAGCTCTGCTCCATTTGATCCTGTTCCATTGGGAATTGCTTCTTCACCATGGCACACAGACTTTGCTTTCCACGTTTCCAGCTCAGTTTTTAAATTCTACAATCAAGCCCACCACAGAGAGAGAAGGGATTAAAGGATGATCTTAAAGACTCTCAGATTTCAACACGAAATAAAGCTAAATATTGATTCACCTACAAACATATTCCTGCTCATCCACAAGCAAAGGAGCACATCATGGAAGCAACCCTTGGTGTATCAGTGCACTCTGGAAGAGCAGTACAAACTATGGGATTTACATGGGCATGCATCAAGGCATGGTGTTTGCAGACAAACCGACTAATTGTGCAGTTAAACCTCAGATAAGGCTATGGGCAACAGCTTTGGTTTGCCCAAGTGAATCACAATTCTGCAAGCGTATCACTACATTAAAAATGAGGAATGGTTTGCAGTTTCCATACCTCCAGCTCTTTTAGTTGCTCATTTATAAGCACCATATCCAGTTCAGCCACTTCATTTTTCAGCTCATTGACCTTTTGTTCCTCTTCAAAATATTCATTGTTTACTTGCACTCTGGGAAATAGCTCCTTCTGGACAACCACTTCTGCACCTGTGTCCTACAACACAAAACAAGATTCTTATTTCTGAAGAGTCTAAACCAGTAAGTTTTCTGACTGCAGCACTTTGCTTCACATGTTTAAGCCATGTTGGGGTTGTTAAATCCTGCTGTGGTTTCCCCCACAGCCTCTGTGGATCAATCAGGACCCAGAAACTGGAAGCTCCATCACTGTCCCCCACCCCTGCAGTCACCCCCTCCTGTCAGCACTGCTCAGATAGCTTTGAAATCTCTGCCCATCATTTCTAGTGAAACTCTGACATCCTCACCTTCAGATAACATCCTCCCTGCACCCACCTCTGCTACTGATAAATCCACAGGTCTGTTATGCCTTCTCCCTCTCTTCCTTACATATTCATGGAACTTTATCCTCTCCTCACACCTGCATTCCTTCTGCTCAGCACCTGCCCTGACAACACTGCTGTGTCCTTCACCTCTTGAGCTCTTCACAGGGCAGCTCATGCATGAAGCAGCCTGGCTGTGACACAAAGCCATGGCTGCCACTGTCACAAGTGCTATCCAAAATCTGGGGTAAGATGAGAGCAGTAGGGAGTCATGTCTCAATCAGGGTGGGGAGGGATTAGGAGGCTCCAGAGCCAGTCCCTGCCTCTGATTCCCACAACAGAAGGACAAGTCACTTGGGCAGGGGCCAGGTTTAACATCACCTTCAGCTATTGCAGACAGCATCATAAATGAAAGGTCACAGGCTAGCTGGATCACATGATGATCCCTTAAAAATCTTCCTGCATTTCCCTTCTCCCAGTACCTGTCTATATCTGATCTGTCCCATGTATAAAATTTATATGAGTGAATGCATACCAATACACAGATATTGCTGAAGTGTGAGCTTCTCCATGGTACTAACATCTAAAATCAGCAACAGTAAAAAAATTCTTGTCTGATAAACTTCACGTACCGGTACTTCAGACACTGTTTTACTAGAAGCAGCCAGCTATCACTGTAAGCTGGCACTGTCATCTGTCCTTTTGTGGGTCATGAGCTATGCAAAATATACCTGCTTTCAAGTGTGGGAAACATACAGCACATAGTACACATTATCAGAAAACAACAGTTCTCTTTATTTGAACTCTTGGTTTTCAGTCAAAACTGAAGAGGCCACTCATGAAGTAGTCAGTTGGAGAACTTTTCAATTTCTCTGTGTACATAACCATAACAGTTGTATCAATTCAGACATAAGATTTAATCTCAAGAGACTTTGGAGTGCCACAGAACTGAAGTAAGCATTAAAACTCAGCTAAGCTATCACACAGAAAGGAGGAAATCCACTTAACCAGATTGAAATATCAAGACATCAAAAGACACAGAGAAATGTCCTGACTTTCAGAAAAACCTTGTTGTGTATTTGTTCTCCTTGTTTGTGTGATGTTCTCATTGCACACTGTGGCATTGCCTCCATGGATACAGACAGGGGAGGCTGCACCTCAAATTCTGTGTCCAGTTCTGGCCCCTCCCTACATGAAAGACCTTGATGTGCTGGAGTGTGTCCAGAGAAGGGCAGTGGAGCTGGGGAAGGGTCTGGAGCACAAGCCTGGATAAAAGGAGGCTCAGAGGAGACGTTATCACTCTTTACAACTCCCTGACAGGAGGCTGTAGCCAGGTGGGGTTGGTCCCTTTTCCCGGGTAACAAGCGACAGGAGAGGAAGAAATGGCCTCAAGCTGTGCCAGTGGAGGTTTAGAGTGAATTTTAGGAAAGATTCCTTCACTGAAAGGGTGGTCAGGCACTGGAACAGGCTGCCCAGGGCAGTGGTGGGTCTCCATCCCTGGAGGGAGTTAAAAGACGTGTCCCTGTGGCACTTGGGGACACGGTTTAGTGGTGAGCTTGGTGCTGGGTAAATGGTTGGACTTGATGGTCTTAGAATCACCTAAGTTACTCTATGGTGATTGCATTGTTCCTTAAATGCTTTTCAGTGGTACCCAGCATGACCTCCATAATTTTCCCAGGAACTGAGGTTAGTCTAACAAGTCTGTAGTTTACTGGATCTTCCCTCACACCCTTTTTGTAAATCGAAATAACACCGCTAGCTTCCAATCAGCAGGGACTTCTTCAGTCCCAAGACCCTTGGGAGATTTTGCAGATGTGCAAGTGCCAGGTAAGACCTGCCCATGGACAGGCCAGCTGTGGACCTGCCTATAGATTCACCAGGAAGATTAGATAGAGCCCTACCTTCAAACTAAGGATGTGGTGTCCAAGATATCAGCAGTCACAGGGCACTTGTGATGTAACTCCTTTACTCTTAAAGAAGAGTAGACTTAGTAAAGTCATTCAGTAATGCAACCTGTCATTAATTCAACTTGAATTCCTTCTCCTTTCTCTACTTTATTTCATTTATTTTCTTATGCTGAATCACCCTTGGATTTCAGTTCTCTGGCCTGACTTCCTTATGATGGCAAAGCTATCAGAACTGACTGTAATAACATAATAACGTAGAATGAAGTTTGTGTTGATTCACAGTTCGAAGGGAAACTCTAAATATCATAAAGACTGACTATGATGGCTCTAAAAACTAGGGTGAACTCTCTTTTGAACAGATCTACAGAGAATTATGACGTGGCAAGCACTCTGGACGAAGTTCAAAACTATCATGGACATAAATAAAATCTATATGCAATGGTCTTGATTTTGATGTGAGTAATTGTCTCTTCTTTTAAAACAACTTCAGCTGAAGCCCACATGGAAACAAAAATGGAATAACTGGCACATTTCACTTGAAATAACAGACTGTGGGTTACCTCATGTGCAGGAACTGGGGGATTCAATCCCAGACCATCTTTCTCAGCTGCTGCAGATTCCAGGACTTGACCTTTCTGGCACAGCTTCTGGTGAACCTGCCCACCATCTTCTCTAGATGACTGATTCTCAACATCACTAGGTTCCTCCTTTTGCTGTAAGAAAAACAAAAGAAACCAGTAATCAAAAAGCTCTAATCAAACCTGTCGAGTAGTAATTACAGTGCTTGAGATGAGAAAGTTATGAAGCCCATAATTACAGGTAGATGAGGAAAACCATAATTACACCTCATAATATACTGTGAGCAAGGTTATTGCAAAGGAAACCACTTACAAGAAGCCGTGCTGTAATTTTGTTATAAATTTTTAGAATAAATTGCAAGTGCTCTAACCGACACTGTTCATATTTCATTATTTTAAGCAGGGACCTTGAATTATGTACTCCTGGACACAGTCTTGAATGCTTTTTTTAAAGGTTTAGTTTTTTTCCTGAGGACTTGCACTGTAGACAGTGTCTAGTTAGAAACCCAGGCAGGATAGTCCTGTGGACAACATGGAGATTTGCTGGATGGAGGTTTCAGTATCTCACAGAGCTTGCTAAAACTGAAATTCTGAGAAGAGTCTGGCTCTATAACACCTCCCCTCTTCAGGGAGGGGATGAGAGCAACAACACCCCTGTCAGCCTTTTCATCTCCAACAGGAATTGGGCCTCTTCCCACTGATTATGGCTCCAGCTCCTAAACACTGCTCTGGGTGTCAAAATTCCCCTTGTACCAGGGTGCACCACGCAAGGCACAGCATCTCAAATGCAGCCTCACACATGCAAAGTAAATATGTAAATAAGAAATCTAGAAAGCAAGTCAAGCACAACAACAGTATTCAAGCAAAATGGTCAGGAGATTTCACAATACATCCAGGTGACTTGGAATGCAATATCCTTTGGAATGACCCTCAGCTAACCACTAAAGAAAAAATCCTCCCACTATACTAACTTTGAATGTACAGGAAAGAATTAAGTGAGTTACCATATACTAAGTATCACATCAGACTAAAGTAGCTCAGTATAAAATTGAGGCTTTTCTTACTAATTTCTTAGTAGTATCATCTTTACTGCAATTGGATACAAACACCCTTAAATTTGACCCCCCTGGTGTAATCTCATGTCCAGTTACCTGTGCTGGATGGGTTTTTTCCCTAGATTCATCACCTTCAATATCAACACCATCCTGATGTCTTTCCAGATTTGCTTCACCACCCAGAACTGCACTGTCCAGAACATCCTCCTGGAACCTGTCAGGTCTGTCCATATCTGGGTTCTCCTTATCAGTCTCCCCCTGATTTGAAAAATGCAAAATGTTTACAGTCAGTGAAAGAGTACAAAATTTGCTAAGAAACTTCCCACTCCACAATCTGTCTACTCTATCTTCAGTTTAGCTTAATAAATGAAGGAAGAGGCTGAGGCAACCCAGACCCAGAGAGCTGGAAGCCCCTGCTCAGATCCATTTGCCATATTGGGATCTTAACCACTCTGAAACAGTTTCAGGACAGGGTAAACAGGAATAAGTGCTCACATGATTGTTAATATGGTTCAAGAAGTTTCTGATTAGACACATTTGGTAACTATTGATCTTGCACCTTTTTCCAGAAATCCCAGTATGGACAGTTTCCACTGTCATATCTTGATAGTCATCTCTCCATGGTCAGGTCAATAGGGAGTACTCCAAATCATTCCCTTAGCTTTGCACACATTTACATTTACACTTTTACAAGTAATTTACACTGTCAATGTCCTGAGGTCCCAAAAAAATCAGTAGTTCCAGGTTAGTGACCTCTCATTACCTGCAGTGATGAAACCTCTTAAATTCCTCATTCCTGAGAGTGTTCAAAGCCAAGCTGGATGGGGCTTTGAGCAATCTGGTCTAGTGGAAGGTGTGCCTGCCCATGCCAGAGTGTTGGAACAAGATGAACTTTAACATCCTTTCCAACCCAAAGCATTTTGTGATGGATTTTATGAAATCACAGGTAGGTGATGGATTTTGAATCATGGACAAAGTGGGTCCAAGCCCTGGGGGTTTGCAGAGACCATCACTTTGATCTCCTGCACTCTTCACATAAGCAAGGCTGAGGGGATGATTTGGAGAAAACAATTTATCATTCCTTTCATCAGCAAAGGAAAACATGCCTCCATAAGCCAAGAAATTTTAAGAAATTACATATGGATTTCTAATGAACACACACACAGACACACACACACACATATACACAGACTTATATTAAAACACATTTGTCAGGTACCTGAACAGCCTGCCCCAATCTGTCCCTGCTGTGATGGGTATTCTGTAATGGGCTCTCTGACAGTACACTGCTTTCCTCCAAAACTGGAGCATTCTGCCTCTCTTTCTCAGACATGTTTCCATTTACATCTTGACCCTAAGAGAAACGATAGAAAAGAAAATCTGCTTGTGTTACCATAAACATTGTATTTTAACATCGAATCTCTGAATGGTAAAAATTATTCTCTCTGAAAACAAACAGGACAAACACTATGCTGCAGTTCTAAACAAGCCTCTCTGGTTTAAGAGAAGCTCTCAAAGCTCTTAGGCAGAGGTTCATCTGCAATTTTCCCATCTCTACAACTTCTCTCTGTGTCCTGGCTGACCATACTTGGTCTAGTAAGTAGCAAGAGAAAGTGACATGCATTTAAATGGAATTGCATTTAAAAGGCAAATTGCTGTTTTACATACGTTATTGGCTTGTTACAGACTTGACATAAAAAGTTATGAGAGTTCCTTCAATTTCTTTATTTACACACTTGTATTTACAGGAGGCTTAATTTCAGTGAAATTAAGGATGCAGTACACAAAAGACATTTGAGATGTCTCTTTAGCCAGCTTTCCATTGTTGTTACTGTCAACAAATAAACTCACATCACTCATTTCCAAAGGCTCCTTCAGCCCCACTGCTGTGGGGGTCTCCTCTGCAGAGATTCGAGTATCAGAAGTGATCTGTGTCTCTCTCTTCAGCATTGTATCTGCCTTATCTTCCTTTTGGATTTCATCACCAAACTCATCTTTTAGCTCAAGGGCTTCACTGAAAATGTTTTCCTTCTTTTTCTTGACATTTTCAAGTCTTTCTTCCAGTCTTTCTTTGTGCTCACTCTGAAGTGTTTCCATCTCATCCTTAATAAACTCCTGTTCTGGTGAAGAGGTGTTTTGTTTAACAGTTTCTGCTAAAACCAAACTTTTCTTTACCGTGTCTTCACATCGGCTAAGAGGTCCCTGTTGTTCCTTTGAACACGAAGAAAACATTTAATTTGAAAAGTATCTTCACTCAATATACCAAATGTTAAGATCTAAAGTCAACCTCTAAAATCATAAACACTTGTTTTGAACAACAAATCGTGTTGAAAGGTACATGCAGACCTATTTGCTGCAGAAAGTCAATTACTAAGCCAATAATTTCATCAGCCATTTTTTATGCACAGAGAACACCTGAAGCTAAAAGCATTACAGTGATAAAATAATCCCACAGCACTCAGGGTGGTACATGATGATCCTTCCAAGTTCTGGACAGGTAATACCCCCCCCCTTGCCTCCTCTCCTATTCCTTTTTCCTTCTTAGAGGTATAGCAAGTTCTGAAGGACAGGGAATTGCAGTGATCCATATCTGAGCTATGATTTCAGCTTACAGCAGCTCTCTAGGCTCACAGCTACAAGACTGATTTCCACTCTGTCAAGGAGCAAAAGAATGCCTACTTATGCATGAAGGACACTTCTTAAAAATGAACTTGGCTCACTGACTTTTTTTTTTTTAATTTTTCACACTGGCTAAATTAAAGACACATACTAATACCAAATTTAATAATCTCTTTCCTCATTGTGACCCGAGAGGAAAAAACCAAAAAATCCTAACCAACCCAACTGCATGCTTGAACCTTCAGTTCAGCCAATAGTAAAGGTCCCCCCCCCAGTGCATTATGAGTGGTTTGAGTCCTACAATTATCTCGATAAATGAACATTACATACTTTTTATTTCAGAAAGATTTCATAGCTTTTTGGTTTGACACCATGAGCAGTTCTCTTTTCCAAATGTGATGGGCTCCATGATGCAGAAACTGCAACATACCTGTGATTTCAACTGATTTTGCTCAGCTGATGGCTCTTCCATTGCTGGACCATCACACTCAGCAAGCTTCTCAGAGACAGTTTTCAGCTCAGTGCTCAGGCCTGTTGCCACATCCTGAACCTGCTGGTGCTCTTGAGCAGGGCTTTCCAATGTCTGCATGATGGTCTAGAAACAAGGAGTTTCTAGGATTAGTCCACCATTATCTCAAACAATCATCCACAGACGGTTACAGCTTTTCCAGGACCTGATCAGCACAACAAACTTGCTTGTTTCCCATAAAATATCTGGCTAACCACAGGTTAAACACAAAACCATCTTGCTCTCTTCCCAGCACATCATGGACTCCATCATGAACAAACTTTTTATGAATAGCAGGAAGCAGAAGGGTTGGAAATGTACTTGTAAAAAGGATGTTTTCTCTTAAAATGAATGAAACATTAGAGATAGAATGCCACACGGTACAAGTGCAATTTGTACTACATTAGGTGAAACCAAGAACAAGCAAGATGCTGGAAAAGAATCTTTCAGATGTTTTCCAAATTCATCCTTCCAAAAGGAAGAAAAGCTACTGTGGCTTGAAGAATGTAAGAGCAAATGCTTCATATTATAGCTATCCAAATCTGTTTATACAGGTACAAAATGTTCTTCACATTTACTTTGGTCTCATTTGTTTCAGTATTTATCCCTCAGAGAGAGAGAGAGAGAGAGGGAGATACTCCCTGCCCTTTTTCAGAGGAGCTTCCTCCACTCCCAGCTTTACCCAAAATCTTCCCACCTGAATGGCACCACAGCTGAACAGTGAGAACTGCAACCACCAGGAAAGGAAAGAGTGAGGTCCCAACCTGGAGCTGGCTGAGCAGATTTTCATGTTGGTGCTTTAATTCCGACCACTCTGCCTCTGTGAAGCAGGGATCGACAGTGTGGCCCTGGAGATGCTCTTTCTGGCTCTTCAATTTGCTGAACTGGGAAGTCAAGGCTTCTGTTTTCTGCAGGAGGTCAGCATAGTTTGCCAGCTGAGCTTGCTTCTCCTCCAAACCAGGCTGAAGGGCAAAAATCTCCTGTTGCTGTTTCTCCAGTTCCATTAGAGCCTGTTTCAGATCTTCTTTGCTTTGCTCATATTGCTCCCTGTTGCACTGAAGTTGCTCTTGAGGGCTAAGAAAAAAATGCTGTGTTTAATAGTGTTAAAAAAACAAAAGTATTGATTACCTAGAAAATGTCAAAGTGTGAACAAGTCAACCATTAGAATGAACTTGAGTGCACTGAATACCTTCTTCCCCAGATTTTAAATTACTGATCAGACTGCAATTTTCAAGGTGATGAAAAACACTGAAGTTATTGCAGATAAACCGGATTTAAATGCAGGACAAATAACTAACTCTCTTAAACCTTAACCTATAAACCCACAGTTTCTAGCATCTGAAATGTGATGCTTGTGCTCTGTACTCTTCTGCTCTTCATTGCAGCAGAAATTCTGTTTAAAAAACTACAATATGATTATGAATCTGCTTTCCTTGACTTCCCATGACAGCCTCCTGAAAGGGAATGTTCTGTAGAAGAAACACATCACATTCAGCTGGGCAGGGGAGCGTTTTAGAGATACAGACAACAAAACCAGCACATACAATTTGGGGTATGTTAGTACAATCCAGTGATTATTTGCCTGACCTTTACATTGGATTTCTCTTTGTGTGCTTTATAAGCATGCATGCTGATCTGCTGCAGGTGAACAGGTTGCATTTGTCCACAGGAAGTATGCCATGAGACAGAAGTAACATTTGTATGCTCACATGTAGTGATGGAGCTCAGATATCCTCCAGATGGAACTTAAAGGCCAATATTGAAAAATATGATCCCACGCAAACAAATCCAAATAAACAGTCTGGATACAATTCTGTAAAGTACAGCAGGATAATCGAGGACAAAAGCAAAGTTTCATTGTTTTGGGTTCTGCCCCTCAAGATTCATATTTTTGGCAAATAGACAAAGCACAGCCTCACATATGTGAAGAGCTCCTGCATCAAGTTCCCTGTAACAGCTCCTCACTGCTGCTGTTCCTGTGGTGCATCTGCTGTTCACAAGCCTGATCCTACAAGGTCCTGAGCATCTCTTCAGGCATGCAGAGCACCTCCTCTCCTGTCTTTAACAGTGTGAATAGCTCTGCATCCTGCTGTGCTGGATCCAACACAGCCAACGCTCCATCTTCCCGAGCGCCTCTTGTGCTGGTTTTACTGAGAGCTCAATAAGAACAGGAGGAAACAGAAGATTCTCTGGCTGTTCATGGCCACACCAGAAAGTATCTCTGGCTATTCCCCCCTGACCATTCAGGCCAAACTGTGACCTGCCCCTCCACAACTCTGCAGAAATACCTACAGAAACAGTTGTATCTCGTTCTGCTCTCAAAGAACAGAAAATTGATGGAACAGATGAAGGAAGAAGAGAAAAAAGTCAATATAGCAGTAAGTGATCTCCACTGCATCTTGGCAAATTCCACATTACCTGCTATATTCAGCGGCCAGCTGACAGATGTTTTCCCACTTTTTCTGGAGCTCAGAAATAGTTTGCTGAACCTCTGGCTTCTTATTTTTCTCATTTTTCAATAAAGTGTCTCCTAGAGCCACCATGCTCTGTATTTTGGCCTCACCTTCTTCTCTGAGACTTGTGATTGCCTGTATTAAACAAGAAGCAGAAGCAGTGCATATACAATTATTTTTGGTTACAAAATAAAAGGTACTACCATTATTTTCTCATAATTTTCACACTGCTCTTCAAGTCTTCTTCTAATATGTTACATAGCTGACACATAAACAGATCATCTAATTTTCAAAGTCTGGGACAATTAAATGGATTTATTCATTATTCTCTACAAAGAAGATCCATATTGTGCTGACAAATTGAAAAAATGCTCAAATGACAAAACTAGAGGCCATGAGCAGTGACAGTATCTTTCAGGAGGTACTGATTCATCATGCATTAGCTTGAGGTGGAAGGTGAAAAAGGAATATATTTAACACAATACCTTTATCTGATTAATCCTTTCATCTGATGGCAACTCACTTCCTTGTGACCTCATTTTATTAAGAGCCTCCTCAAGCTTTTTGATCCAGCAAGAAACATCCTGGGCAAGGTCTTCAAAATGTTGTCCTTCCACTGGAAGTCTCTCAGTATTCCCTGCCATTTCACTGACACGTGTTATCAGTGCATGGTACCTGCTAATAAGGTTACTGGCTTCTGAAAGGGTTTCATATTCTGTCAGCCCAGCCTCCCCCAAGGTATTTGATAGCTGAGCCAGGGAGTCAAATGGTTTCCTGAAAAATAAGAAACAACAACAACAAAAAAATCAACATCTGTTTGTTGTAACAACATGGAACAATCTTGTTTAGAAGACAGTTCTCCGAAAGAGACCAAAAAACCCAATACCTCTGCATTAATAGTGTTTTATAGACATCTTCAAGTTCTGTATCGTCTTTATTAATCTCTTTTACTTTTTTCTCCTGAGCAGACAGCCATTCTTCCAAGGCCATGCTGCTTTCTTCAAGGCTAAAGGAGGTACAAATAGAGACTCAGGTCAAAATAAGAGGCATCACATGGCTAAAACTTACTGGTAGCAATGTTTTGCTGAAAAAAATACCATTAATATAGTGTCTGATCAAGCAAAATTTTAAACATAAGCCTAACTTTAACTATCTCTGTTCATGTCACTGAAATTGTCCATAGTTTCCATACAGGTCTGCTATAAAACTGAAAAAACAACCCATATGGAACATACAACAAAACATCTGATTAAAATACATTTGATTAAAATACCATCTCTTGTAAAAACAGGGTTGCTTGCCATTCCCTATGGCTGTTTAATAATGAATCATCTGATACCACTTGTGATTAAAATGTCAGACACAAGATTAGCTCCCTACCTACTGAGCTGTTGGAGAGAGGCACCAAGCTCCTTTTCCCGTTTCTGACATTTGGAGATCAACCTCTGCAGCTCTGCCTCCTGATCTCTCACACGACTGTTGAGGTGGTTAATGCTTGCTTTGGGCAAGTAAGGCTTCACTTTATTCAGTAAAGCTTTCACCTCTTGGATGTCTCTATCTCTGCCTTCAGATGTCAGGAAGTGCTGGAAAAGCACACAAACACAAGACCCATTTGTCAGAGTTGCCGTGGTGTAATAGATATTTATGTTACAAGAGCTTTTCAGCTCCTGTTATCTTCACCAGCGTTTTTTTTCCCAGCAATTTCAGTTCCTGAAAAAGAATTTATGTTAATTCACAGTTTGCTGACTATTGCACATGCAAATGGAGAAGTTGCTGTTTGTAAAATAAGGAGAAAGTGGAATTGATGACTCGTTTTCTCTTCTCTACAGTACTGGTACTCACAGAAACAGGCAAGCAGCATCCAAATCTAGCACTGACATCACTCTATCTCCTTCTGCTGCTTAACTGTGATTGCTTCTTGCAGATGTTGTGGCTTTTCCATCTGTTTTCTGTTCATTTTGTCTGATTTGGAGAGAAAATCTTGCTACAACAAATTATATGCAACTCTTTTCACATTTGAGTCCATTGGGGATCAGAATTTCATGCTACTCTCTATATATTTGACTTTCTGCAGCCTTGCACACTGAAGTACTTGGTCAAGGTCCACTGAACTTCATCAACTACTGTCCTGCCTCTCACTTGCCCAAGTTGTCTGAACTTGAACACTGACACTTCATTTCAATTAAGTTTTATTTTCATTGCTCTTATTTTCCTCATGCTCTAAGTTACACGAGATGTTCTTCCAGCCTCCAGTTACAAAACCACTGCAGCTGAATTCAGTCCCAAGAATAGCCTCTTAGGTGAAAAGAGCAACACTTCAAGAACAATCAGCTTTAGAAATTACAGTATTTTAATACTTTACCTTTAGCCTCTGTAGTCTTTCTTCCAGTATGGATTTTGTTTCTGAGGGCTCAAAGCAGTCCTTCAGAGACAGCTGAGTGCTGCTGAACCAGTCATTAAAATTCTTGCACTGACCTGAAAAAAAAAGGAACGTTCCAATTTTTTTTCATTAATTGCATTCAATAAAAGAAAATCTTGTTTAACATGAAGATTTCAGACAATTTACAATTACATTGATCAGTGCTACTGTCAAAGGTTGCTTTTTACTACAGAACATGTGACTGAAAATGCTGCAGCTCTTATTTTTTTAGCTAACATTAGCTAACACACACAGCAGTTTGAGTAAACAAGACCTGGAATAGCCTAGTGGAAACTTCTCATTTCCACACAGATTAATACTATTTAAAAAACATTTGAAGACATTAGACTATCTTTGGGCCAAATTTCCCACCTGTATAATCCTGTGTCTGCTCAAAGCAAAGAGTAATAACACCATTTATTCTTGTAACTATTTTAAAATAAAAAAACAACTGGAAAAAATTAAAACATTGGATTTCTGTATTTTTAAATTAAATAATCTGACCTTTGTTCCTGCATTATGCTTTACACTTTTTCTATCTAATTTTTTAAATGTAAAAATGAGAAACCAAATACTTTGATTCAGACTGAGTGTTTTTCAGGGATCAAAATCCTTTTTTCTACAAATCTTTATCTTGCTCAGAACCCTGAGGCAGTTTGGGATATGAAAGCAGTTTCAGACACCTAACCAATTAATTGCACAACCTTTAAGTCATTGTGGTGGTCAAACCTATAAAAGTAAATAATTGGAATGTGTTCACTTACGATTCAAAACACCCATAAAGTGATCTTGAAGCACATGTTTCTTGCTATTGAATAAATCAGTGACACATTTAAGCTGCTTATTTAATTCATCCACATCAGGACAATCTGTCTCTTCCTGGAGTAATGCCACAAGGTGCTCTTGTTGCAGAATTTTCTGGTGTATCTCCTAAGGTTAAAAAAACCCAAACAACAAAGCAGGAGAAGTTTTAAAAAGTAAGTTTTGAAGGCCAAGCAGAAGTTCACTGTACAGAGCTGCTTTAGTACAAGCTAGAGTTTTACAAAAGGGTTTAGACCTTCCTGTGTGTAAAAATAATTTCTTAAATTATGTTGGCATTTAACAAGGCCATCAGTAGGTAGGTATAAGCACTAAACTCTCCTTGAGCAGTGTGTGTACACCTGTATGCACAAACAACCCCACAGAATAAATACATGAATACTGCCATTTTATGTTCCAGAGCATATAATACTTACAAACTATAATGCCTCAGCTGCCATAGGCATTATTCCACTCCCTAAATTTCTTATTCTGTGTCTCAAGACCCTGTGGGCTGAAAGGTGACTTAGAGGGAGCTAGAGAATTAATTAAAAACTCTGACTTTCCTCCAAAGGCTGTGATTTCACTGCCCCAAACACCAGCGACCTGACACCCACAATGCACATAATCCACTCACTGCTCCACAGGAGTTTTCAATCTTGCCAGCCTCAGCCTCCAAGCTCGAGTTTCAGCAAATATTGGGCTGAAATTGTCTGTTGGGAGCTCCCCTTGCAGCCAGGCTCAGGTGGCACAAAAGCATCCTCTGTGTCTTACCCAGTCTTGAAAAACAGACAATCCAAACAAGCACTACTGCCTGAACATATCCTGGGTGGTAATATTGCTGTTGTGCCTGGATTAACAATTTCCAACAGCTGCAAGGGTTAAATAAATCTGATTATTCCAGGAAAAAGAGGCTTTTCTTCCATGTTTCTGGCAGCTTAAAGAAATATTCAAGGCAGGCTCTTCACTTGAATTATTCCAGCAGTCTACAATTTACACAGGATGAACACTTACGAACACTTGACCAAGAGAGAAATTATGAACAAATGTATAAAATATAAACAATCTGTGGCATGCTACCTCTAGTTTAGTAAAGATCTCTAAGGTGTCTGAAGGAGATAAGGCTTTGAGAAGTGATTCAGTCATTCCAATCTGTGTCTTGGCCAGATCAAGGTCTCCTTTCAGCTCTGCTGTATTCACAGTGAGTTCACTGGTCCCTTGCTTGGCTGACAAGAGCTCTTTTATCAGCTCCATTTTCTGCACAACAGATGATCTGATGACCTTAAAATTGGAAATAAATACACATCAATTATAATGGATTGATTTCCCAGAATATTACAAAAATCTATGACAGACATAAAAAGAAATTAAGTGGTCTGAAGTACAGATGTTTCAATTACAGTTTGTTTTGATTCGTTTCCCTCCCACTCCAGAAACTGAAAAATGTCTAAGTACTGCTTTTCTGAGGAGGAGTGATCTCAGCTCATCTTTATTAGCAGTTTTACTGGTGCTGTTTTATTTTATTCCTCAATCTCTCCAGTGCCTACTGTGAGCTGGATAAAGGAGCTTCAGCTGCCATGAAAAAGAGGGTTGCAGCTCTCTCTGTAACACATGCCCCTGCAGTGATTCCACTGGGGGAAATTCCCCACAATGACCCAAAAAAAGGCCAGCAGAGAGGCTGGGAGCTCTGGCTCAAGACTATTCACTAAGAAGCAACAGGTCCTGAAGCTCATCTTGACTTGCATGAGGCAGCAGCTGGGATCACGTGGGAACACCACCCCAGGGACTCGGAGCGCAGCACGCACAGCACAAGGTTGCCGAGTCCTTCCCTAAGCTCCTTAGATCAACTTACCCAGTGAAACTCCTCAGAGTTCACTGCCTGCTGAGGATAAACACAGAAATAGCTAAACAGGGTCAAGCTCAAGGTGCATCTGACAGACACGCTGAAAGGGTGATTACAAAACTGCTTCAGGAGCAAGGGAAGCTAACACGGTCTTAAACGAGAATTTGTTCTTTGCTGTGCGAAGCTAACACAGAAAGATGAAGTTTTCCTTGTGATACCCCAAAGGAAAACATCACTCTGTGCAAGAAACTCCACATTACCAAGCTACATTGTCCAGGCAAAGGTAGAGTTTGAAATGGACAGTCAGTAAAGCTGAGTTCCTGGGATCCCCAAAGGGGTGATGAGGTCCATTGTGCCCTGTTGTTGACCAACAGCTAAACACCAGATATCACTGACAGCAGCATCTTTGGGCAGGCCCAAAGGCATAAAAAGGCACAGAAGTAAGAAAGACCTTTGTGTTTAAAATGACAGGTGTGATTCTATCAACGTTTAACAGCCTGAGAGATGCAACAAATTAAATACCTCACTGGCAACAAAATGCCTCCAACTCTCCTTGAGCAGATATAAGTAAAACCAGTAACTGATTGTGACAAAGGCAATGCTAGAAGCAGGGCTATAGTAAGGAGTACTGGTGTATCAGCTGTCAAAGCTTCTCTGTACCTGTAGCTCCAATGGAGGTTCATTACTATTCAGAAGTTCTTCTATCTCAGCCACCGTGCTGTCGAATTTTTGGAGTTTCTGCTCTTGGACCCGTAAGCATGCCTAAAAGGTGGAAAAAACACATTGGTAACTGTGCTTCCCTCCAAATTAAATCTCTATGTTTATGTTAGAAAATTCTATTAAAATATTCTGATTATGCATTTTGGTAGATAGAGATGTCACCATTTGTTCACTTCATGATTTTCATTTTTGCAATTAAGCATCTTTTTTATTCGAGTCAGAAACACCCTGTTTCTTAGGCAAAGCAGCTGATAATACAGATCTAGCATATATTTAAGAATCTTAATTATTTTGCTTCAAGTGAATTTGCAGGAAAATAATTTTAATTTTGCATTTATGTCTTGCTGCTTCTACTAAAAGGTATATTTCTCAGATGTGATAGACTTCAAGTCAAAAATCGATGTGAAAGTGATAAAATACAACACAGGCTGTAACCACTTTTTCAGTGTAAATCCTTTGCATATAAAAAGACCTCCACTCATCTGAATGTACCTTGAAACAAGTCAGTAATGTGAAGGTAAAATGCCCGTTTCAACTTATGAACAGGATAATGACATTGTCTCATATTCCCAAATCGATATTCCAAGCTCCCTGAGGACAAAGCCTTCCTTTTGTAGTCTCTGCACAAGCAATCATCAAAACCCATTCTTGTGCTGCAGCCCTTAAAAGAGTTTGCATTTGCATACAGGATACAGGGGAAAGCAGAACTTCTCTCACATTTTTTATACCAAAATTATCCTTACATACACAGTCCAGTAATCCACTGCTCTGGACAGGCTCCCTGAAAACACATGCACCAGTGCTCACAAACGACCCTGGGTTTCAACCCTGTGTAACATGATACACATTGCAACAGTGGGGGGTCTTTCTGGAATTAACATCAGGGCAGAGATGTTTCAGGATCAACAAAAAAAAGAGTAATAATAAAGTGATAAATGAACCTGATGCCCTCTGGACTTGGAATCATTTTACAAAAATTCGAATGCATTGGGTTCAGTTTTCTCTCCTATTCCACTTTATAATAATTGCTCAGAGGAATATGGTCCTGTGTCTCTGAACCCTCTTCTCCCTCCTCTTTTGAGATTTATCTCTCACAAGAAAGCAGCAGAATAACCTTACTGTAACCACCCCCAGCACAGCCCTTTCTAAGGAGAAGAGTCACACTGGGGGCACGTTCACATCACGCTGGACTTGAGCGGTTTCCAGGTAACAAAATGGCCCTAAAGATGCATTTTCCAGCTGCTGCATTTTTTACTGAAGCCTCCAAGAACTGAAACTACTCCAGGAAAATCCTGACAATTCAATGGTAGAGACAACAATGATGTTACAAAATAGCCACTGCTGCACAGTGGATATGCCACTGTTTCTTAGTGCAGATCCATTCACAAAGAGCACCTTGACTTTCCACTTCTCTGCAAACTAAAACAAATGAGCAGTGCTAACAGTAGGAGGAAAGCTGCAAACAACAATAACAAAAACCAGGTCATTTGTAGCTTGTAAACACTGAGGAAAAACTGCCTGCAAATTTTCAAACAAGAGGATATGCAATGCATTTATGTCTCAATCATTCAATTTCAAGCAGGAAATTATTTTTGCTTAGTAGACATTGGTTATGACCACAACGAAGCAGCACAGCTGGTCCATTGTGGCCCTGAAGTTAGAAATTAAAATATTCACCCCTGTACATGAAGCTTTCAATGGCACAGACCTAATGCATGTGTATTTACACCCAGCTGCACCCTGACACCAAGAATTAAGGTTATAATCTGTGCCAAAGGGGCATGGGCAGCCCAGGCTCTGCTGCTGCCTGCCCATGGGCAGCTCCTGGAGATGCTCAGCAGCCACCCTCTGTTGAGGCTGCAAAAAGTTACAGTCAGGAACACACCGGGACAGGGGGAAAATAAACCACCTCTGAAACCTCTCCTTGAGCTGTGCTTTGCCCAGCTGTCCCAGAGGCTCCAGCATCTTCACTGACAGGCCACTTCTACCTGGAAAACTAATCATTAGCCTATTTCTCTTTCTTCTCTGTGCACTGCTGCACTCCAGGCTACAGCCTTGCAGGCCTTCTCTTTGCTCCATCTTTGTACAGCATTTGCAGTGTTGCATTGACTAAAATCCATTTAATACACATATCCACTATCTGTGCATTAGTTTCAAAGAGCTGTATTCCCAAATAAAGGGAACACCCTTAGTGCAACCATCCATGCAGATACAACTGCACGTTACAACTTCCTCTGCTGGTATTTCTATGCAACATGTATGTTTATAGCCCAAAGCCCATACCCCTGTAGTATAAAGGAAAGGTAAAAAAATTCCATTTAAATTACCTTCAACTGAGTGAGGTCCTCCTCAGTCAGGCAATGGTCTTCTGCATTCTTGAGCTCTGCGTTTGCCCAGGCTTCGATTGTGCCAGATAAACTCAGGAGTTTGTCCCACAAAGCCTGAGCTCTTCCCAAATTATCACAGTAGTTTTCGGTCTTTTCATTGATCTGCCATTAGATTGATAAACAGAAAACACACACAGATTTAAAAAAATTTTGAGTTATATTCCAAGAGCTAAAGCAGCACAAGAAAATCAGAGCAAGATGAAACCACCCACAAAAACAAGAGCGGCAAAGGGAAAAAAAAAATCTCGTGTCTTCACAGTGAACTGGTCATGGAGAAGATACTTAAATCCCTGCCACACATGTCACCAAACATACCAATCACAACAGCAGCTTGCCAGTTTTAAGGCAGGTTTAGGAAGGAGCCTTGCTCATTAATGTTTATCTACTCCCAGTAAATACCATTTAATCTCGGTATTGATGCACTGCTTAGATCGACAGTGGCGAACATTTCCCACCAAAAGCACCAGCAGTGTAATTTTCCAGATTTGTCTCCCAAGTCTAAATCCATAGAAGTTGTTATGGAAGCTTACAGATTCATGCAGAAAGCACAAATGTTGACTTTTCTGCAATTTCTAGAATTATTTACTGCCAAAGAGTACTGACAATATAAATTACCTGAGAGATCAGAAACGTTACATCCATAGATACTCTGCAAGCTTTGCTCTGGTAAACACTTGGATTTATCTCTTAAGAATCTCTGCCATATTGTACTTAATTTATTCGAAATATTACACCCACATCAGAATCAATTACTATAATGCATAACAGATAAGACCACCCTGATAATTTACTTTTTACATACATCCAGCCATCTGTCCACAATAATGTTAGCCTCATTCTCGAACGGAGGCTCCTCAAAGCTTCTCATTTTATTCAGCTGGAATTGCAGGTTTTTGCAGATCTGATTTATTTTGTCTACATCTTCAGAGTGATCATTAAATTCCTCTTTTGCCTCTTCAATCTGTGAAAAAGACCACATGGATATTTGTGAGCATATTTGCTTATGATTGTTTCTTCAGCAAAATATTTTTTAACTGATTTGGTTTGTTTTTTTTTTTTCTTAGAAAAACAACAGCATTACATAAAATAATCTATTTTATACAATATGATGAGACTAGGAATGCATCCTAGTGTTGTCATATCCCTGCCATGCTGACAGGAATATTTCCCTCTTAGAAATCCATATCATTCTGTTATTGGCTGCAGAACAGCTGAGTGGGAATATGGATAATTTATTTCTAAGAGAGCCAAAACCACTGTTTGCTTTTAAAGTCCTACGTGCAGGATCCAAGGGGACTGTACATCCACACAGAGAATCCTTGATTATAGAGATAAACAATGCAGAGTGTGATAATGATCTGAGATACTATTAAAACTGCATTCTGATCCTCAGGTTTTGAACTATTTACAAAAAAAAGCTTAAATCCTCCTTAAACACAGACACTGTCAAATATGTCACTGCCAGAAACTGAAAGGTCTCTTTCTCCTATTTTCTATTTAACACCAAGCTGCTTCTTTGTGTTTAAATTGGAATGTCAGTGTTTACAAACAACATGGAAGCTTCCTGGAAAAGAAACACTGACCTCTAGTGCTAGGCACCTTGATGTTAACAGCTCTCTCCTTATTTCCCACAGACATCCTGGGAAATTACATCTTCCCATACTGACCCCACCGGGCACTGAGCTCGGGGGACCGATGGCAGAGCTGCTCTCACAAACCAGAACAAAGCAGAGGACTTCCCCTGCTGTCATTTTGTACCATTCTATATAACAAATCATTGACATGCCTGTACTGTGCCACAGCAGCTTCAGACCACAGCTCTGGGAGTGGGAATTGCACAGCTCAGGGTGAGGAGGGAGGGCTGCTCCCAGAGAGGGGTCTCCATACAAGCAGGGGGCTGGGATATGCAGGCAGTGCCCCCCTTGCAGCAGGAGCCCAGGTGATCAAAAGGTGCCCCAAGTCTCACTGGGGGGACCAAGAAGAGACCCTGCCCCAGCTAAAGGGGGCTGGCACAAGCAGACACCATCCCATTGCCTGAAGGAAACACCACTTACATTCCTTCTTAAATTTAACCAGCCCAGGCACTGCCTGAGAGCAAACACTCCTGGGTGCTACGGGTAATGCCTCACCAGAAAGCCTAAAATCAGGATCTGAACAACCAGTTATATAATCCAGAATATGTGAAACCTGTGCAGTAAAATGGTCATGATGGCCACGCTGCTGTTCACTAACCTGTTAACCATGGACAGCTATTCCAGTAGCTGTATTCATTTAGCCAAGAAGTTGGCTGTCACACTTCTGGCAGAAAAGGTGGAAAACTTTAAACTAAATGGAGTCCAGCAGTACCTGCTCATTCAGTATGAGTAGCTCATCAAGTAATGTAAAAGCTACTGTAAATGTTTAACTGCTAATACAGACAGCCTGGAGCAAAAGGACAGGACTTAATCTCATCTTCATACTAGATCCTAGCTCTTCCATGGGGTTTGTTTTAGTTTTTTTTAATCCCTCTCCATTAACAAGACTGATTCACTACAAAAAAAAAAAAAAAAAAAGCCTTAAATCTACTTAAACAAAAATATGGAGTCCCTAAATGTATTTTGGAAGCCGAAGTGAAAGCAAGGCCGTAACATCTGCCCTAAAGGCTGAGGGTACAAGGGCAACCCTGCATCTGAATGCTCCCAGGAAAGGCTTTTCTTTCCTTTCCACTAAAGGTCCTGTTACTCACCTTTGCTATTAGTCTGTTCAAATTCTCCTTCCCCATGTAAGAAGTTTGCTGGGAAAGCACAACCTCCTGTTTCTGGATGATGCTGGTCAGACTCGTTTTGCAGCTTTGATACTGCTTCAGGAGCTCCAGAACCCTTGCACACTGCTCCTGGCTATTAAAAAGAGATGCATTATTTATGGCAAAAGAGAAACCTGCAGCCTCAACCTCCTGTCTGCTTCCTTCTCCTATATTCACATATGTGGGAAGTTTGACAATTAGGTTTGGATGAGAGAAAAGGAGAGATGAACTGTACCAGTCTTAAATCCTGCAATAATGTGTGATACCTATCCAGACAGTTTTTGGAATCAGAAATGTTCTTCACCATCATATGCCTCTGATCTACATTTAACTGTGCTGAGCAGCTGTGTTCATATGATCCTCTCCAGCCATGAGGTGAGCTCAGTCACCAGTAAACTGAAATATCACGTGCAGCAGATCTCACAGCAGCTGGGATGGTGGATACCAGCCCATCCTTCAGTGGGGTATGAGAACAGGTTACTCCCACCTGTGCAAGCCATGAGAATTCACCAGAACTGTGCCAGTCCATGCAAAGCCTCTGGGCATCTTCAAAAACCGTATTTGAAGCACAGATGCCCTGGGCAATCACCCACAGCCTCCCCCAGTCCCCATCTCACAGTTACCAAACCAAGCTCCCTTTATTTTGCTGCATAAGAGACTGTTTTCCCAGCTGTCCTTTTCCATTTGTTTCAGTTTGTCTTTTCTTTTTCAATGTGCTAGCAGGAAATTCACAGCAAATATAGAAGACACAGCATTCCCAGCAGCAGCCAGGTTTTTCTTCTGGATGCCAATTAAGTCCAACTGCTAAATTATGGGACTGTGATGTTTTAAAAATATGCAAAATTTATGAGCTTTGGCTGCAAACTTCCATGTGCAATTCTTGGTTTAATGACAGTTTATGTCTCCACTGTACCTTTAAGGTATAGTCTAGGGTTTGGGTTTTTTTTTTTTATTTCACAAGCAAACTTCTTACTTGAACAATACTACTTGGAAATGCAATTTTCCTCCTCACCATTCAGCAAGCAAGAGCTTTGTATCCTCCCATAACCTCTCTGTAACTCTGCACTGCTCATTTGCTTCCTCTGCTTTCTCCTCATTGATCTGTGGGAGCTTATTAGCAATTTCTTGCATGGATTTCATTTCAGCAGCAGTACGATCCAGTTCCTTTTCCAATTCTGTTAATGATTTTATCCTTTATTAGAAAAAAAAAATGAAATACAGCCTTATATTAAAGTAAGCCTTTGATTTGGTTCACAATGTAATTATTAAGTTCCCTAGAAATTCATCCTGAGCTCCACATACTGTATTAAATTACATCATAAAAAGTCTAATTTGGTCTTCAATTAATGTAATCTGACACAGGCCCTCAGATGAGTTATGCTGACCTCAACACTGTGAGAAAATAATCCAAATTCTGAAGGTAGTTGGCTCTGTATGAACACAATGAAATTAATTTGCATTAAAAGGCAAGTGCAGTCTGTCCATCTTACACTGCAGAGTTTCAGATCAGGTACATCAGTGCCCAGCAAGAGGACCCGTCTTCCTGTTTGGCAGTTTTCTTACTGAAAACTAAGATCACAATAACCCATCTCCTATTTTTTCCTCCTCAATGCTGCTTCAAACACACACACACACACATATATATATATACACACATGAGTTTGAAAGAAAAAAAAATGGAGAAGGCTTCATTTTTTAGGCTGTGATGGAACAAATAAACTCACAGCTTCTGTCAATATTCCACAGACACTTCAAATTTCAGTGCTCTCCTGCAGAGGGGACCCAAGCTGACTCTACTGAAACTATGAAATTAAAAGAGCTTTAAAAATAATTCACCTTTTTTGAATAGCTGGAATTGTTGGATCCTTCAAGCCTATTTTGTTAATTCTGTCATGTAGATCCTGAATGTTTTTAAGGAGTTCACTGCTTTTTTTGGAAAAAGTTCTGTATAAGTCTTCTTCTTCTGTAGGCACCTGCTCACTTGGGGTATCACAAATGGCATTTAGCTTTTTAGATAAAGTCTGAACAAGTTGTTCACACCAAGCCTTTCTCCCACAATCAGCATCTTCCAAACAGATATTAACACCCTTCAGGCGTTCATCCAAGCATTTAGCCTCTTCTGCCATGTGAGAAACTTCTTGTGCAGCCTCCCTCAAAGCTTTTCCCTGCATGTCAGGTTGATCTGGGGGATCTGGGAGACATGTGATGGAAGACTGGATCTTCCTCAGGGAGGCCATAAAAGCTTCCAGATCTTTAAGGACTGCCTCACGCATCTGCATTTTTTGGCCCATTTCTTCAAGCTGGTTTTGACAGTTAATCACAATTTTCCTTGCAGCTTGCAGGTCTAGTGGATTAACTTCATTCCCTGCTGAACTGTCTAGGTGTTCCAATTGTTTGCACTCTTCAATCTGTCTTAATATGGATCTCTGCAGCATCTGAAATTTAGAGAATGACCAAAAGTGTGAGCAAGTGAAAGAAAACATATATCCTGCGTTCCAGCTGAACCTATGGCTGGAAAACAAATTATAATAGCAGTAAAAAAGTAGGCTAAACAGGGTGGTTAAGATAGAAAACCTATTCTAGATGTCAGTGGAGGGAAGGAAAAAGAAAAAAATAATCAAATAAAATGGTATTCCACACACAGGGAATTTGATCAGCACTACAGAGAGCTCAAGACTCCTTCCTGCAATCAGACAAGAAGGAGAGAGAGATGATGATAGTCCTGGGACTGAAAGCAGCAGGCTCTCACAGCAGGACATCAGCCAGGGCACAGGCAGCCACAGAGATATTTATTACTGTGCCATCTTTTCAGTTCTTTATGCTATACTTTTGGAGCAGACTTCCATGCATTTAAAAATCTCCAGGTGCAGCCTGCAGGCTCTTTGGTTCCAGCCCTCAAAGAGCAGCATGTCAGGGCTGTGAAAGGCCAGATGTGCAGAGAGCTGGGCAAAAATTCTGGGCCCTTTCAGCCAAAACTGGTCAGACAGAGTACACATGCTGTCTGCCCTACAGCTTGAGAGACCTAAACCCTACTTCACTGGGGAGCCAAGGGCAGACAAATGCAAACTTTCAGCTCTGGGTAGCTGTCAGTGTGCTCATTCTGGAGGGCAAGCCAAGAATAAAACAGAATTCACCCTGCCCAGCAGATCAAGGCCTGAGCATCAGATATTGACAGCAGGTGAACAATTACTGCACCCACAGTGAGCTTCCAAACCCATCCTGAGCTGTGCCCAGTTACTGCAGCAGATGTGACACAAGGTAGTTTGGCTGAGCTCATAAATTAACAGTACATTACATTCATGACTCCACAAAATGATATAAGGCCAGGTGGGAACACCACTAATCTGCATCAAAAAGAGATCCTAACCTACTGTGAAATGTTCACAACAATGGCCTTTACAGCAGAACCTACTGAGAGTCCCTGGCTTGCTCTACAGGACCAATAATGTTTAAAACACAGGGACTAAAATGCCATTACAGATTTTAGAAGGTTTGGGAAGTCTTGTCAGCAGCCCCAGCCTCCTGAGTGGAAATCCCATGAAGTTCTCTACTTCCTAGATATTAAAACCTATCCTTGCTGGGGTGTGGTCTCTGCACCTGCCCTTACCTTCAGTTCACTATCAGGAAGGTCACTGTCCATCAGACTAAACTGGTGGATGTACTTTTTCTTCAGCCATTCATCTACTAATCGACAGACAAAGATGGATTGGCTTTCTGTTTCGCAAACAATTTTCACAGCAGCCCTTAAAGAGTTCACTCTGCAAGAAAGGTAACAAAACATGAACTGGGAAAGCAAGCAAGAAAAGACACTCGATATTTTTAAGCACAAAAAGCCACCAAAAAAAAAAGTAACTGTCTAACAGATCTAATCCTCCCCCTCCCGAGGTCAGATGAGTTTTTCTCTGATGAATGAGAAAAGCAATGTGAATCATTGTGAATTTAACCAAAAGATGAAAAGAAATAACAGCAATAAATGGGAATATTGCACAGTTATGTCAAAAAATCTGTCTCTGTTCTTCTCAGGGAGACTCACACTATCTTCCATGTGTATATGAAAAAAGAAAAATTAAGAACAGCCTAATTTTTTGCAATGAAGATAAGGTTAAAAATATGCAGCTATTTTCTGCAACACACATTATTCCCTTCACAACACACACAATTAGTTTACAATTCCTTAGCTAATACAATAAAGTGTTGTTTTATACCTGATACTTAAAATATCCTGAAGTTCTTTCCACTCGCTTTGTAGCTTGTTTCTTGCCTCAGAGAGAGCAGCCTGCTGCACTTCAGACACAAGATTTTCTAAGCTAGATAAGATGTTTTCCAATTGTTTCCAACCAGAACTGATTTCAAGCTCTATCATTGCCTAGAAGACAAGCAGTTCTAATGCATTAATATGATCCTGTATTTCTCAGTGCACAGTTCACAAAACTACAGTCACAAGAGTCTCTACAAGAACAGTGAAAACATCATCTGAAACTAAGAGTATCTATTGCCTTTTTTCCCCTTCAAGACCCAATTTTTAGCTGCATGCAAACCTCCAGCAACTTTTTATGGTGACAATTTCCATGTCAGATATATGCCTTGGCTACATTTTATAAAAGGGTCAATAAATAACGGGCCAGGCATTCTTATTAAAAGAATGAAAATACCTCCATGTAGCTATGTTCAGAAGAAAAACAAATGTAGAACTGAACCAGGTTCTGAGATTTTTGATAAGGCTTTGTAATCCTTTCAAGAAAGGCCGTGAAAAATTGCAGTAATAAACTTCTCAACATCAACTCTGCCTTTTGCTGTCGCCTTAAGGATCTCACAAACCTAACCAAGTTATATGTCCTGGAACAGTTCCATTCTGCACAAACACCACTTGGTGGTTCAACTCTGATGACAAACAAAAAGCTCCTTTCTGCAGTTTTTTTCCCATTACACCTATTTCAGCATGCAGAAAACAAACCCAGAGCCACCAATTTCTTCTTTCAGCAGAACCTGCAAAACTCCACTGCTAGGCAGCAATGCAGTTCTGTTGAATCCTAAATCCTTGATTTCCCTTCTTCTAACACATATGGTTGCAAGGATGCTGCTTTTCCTTTGGCAATATATGTAACAGAGAAGTGAGTGCTCTACATGAGAAAATAAAAACTTAGGCACCAGGTATATTTTTAAAGTTGAATACTTGCCTCTAGTTCAGTCACCTTGAAGTTAAGGCATGAAGTGTCTTTTATTTCATCAGTAAAGTCAGATGCTACTTTATCTCTGCTGAGTCGAAGAAGTTCCTCCAGGTTACTTCTTTGTGTGTTAAAGCTAAGGAAAGATGCAAACACTTTCAGAGAGAATATTACTTTTAATTAAATGGAACATTTCAGGGTATGGGATGAACAACAGAGTACCATAAAAATAAGCACAGTCTATTGTAAATACAAATTTTATTTAAGTCCAAAATGAATGAATAATGCATAAATGAGCAACATATTGAAGAGATTGCTCATATGGCTAATCTTCAAATCTAAATGCCAGCCTGCACTCTTTAAATTTTCAGTTTAACAAATGTAAAAATGTCAGTTCTCTAAAAAACTTGACACATTTTTTTATTTTAGAATATTTGAAGTTATTAGTAAGGCAGATGGAGACTTTCCTAGCCCAAGAAAAGAAGTAAAATATTCATAGCAAAAAATGTTCTTGCTACAAAATCCTAATGCTCGAAACATTTAGTTACTGTAGTGCTTCCCTATCAATTACAGATCAATATTCAGTAAACTGTAGCAGAAAAAAGAACAGAGTTCTGCATAGCAGAAGTGTTTGGTACATTCAATAAATTTGTGAGCTGATTTGTCTAGCACACCTTAACAATCATGCATTTTTTCCTTTAAAAATTACCTCTCTAACAAAGCTGGTATTGCTGAATCACCATCTTCCTCCAACTTGTCTGCGCAGCTTTCTCCATTGTGATGTTTCACATCTGGTTCCAAAACTGTATCTGCAGCAGGTCTTGAGGTCTGAGTAAAAATAAAAAGGGTGACAGTGACCTCCACATCATCCTGTGTAACACAGAGCAAAGCCCAACAACCATCTGTGAACTCCTGAAGGAAGGGATTGCTTGATGTGTCCCAGAGGAGATGAGAGATGCCATTCATGAATTCGAGAGGTGTTTAAACTCAATCACGAGCCCAAAATGCAAATTCTGGAATGCTTGCAGCCAGCTCATTCATTCTTTTCACAGATACAGGCAAATGCCTCCAACTCTTCACTACAACTCTCTCTGTCCCCTGAAAATTGTTCACTTCACTGGGACACTATGTGAGATTTTTCACTTGAACACAGCTTCCCACATGACCCTTCCACCTGAAAATGACTTTTTTGCAAAACATAATTCCAGGCTCATATCTTCCTAGGATGCCCATTGCTGCTGCTTGCATGTTAATTTTTAATATTTACTTACATTCACAAGCACAATGGGGTTTTGATTTCTGACCAGAGGCCCAAGGTCTTATCACAATAAAAACAGTAAGAGAAATAAACACTTTTTCCTCTTGGCAATGACCTCCCTTTGACAGAGCACTGTTTTCCAACAGTAAGTCTGGGCTTCTTACCTCCTGTACCATAAGGCTGTCAGTTTCTTGAGAAGAACCAGACTCTTCTCCATTCTCAGAAGCCATAATGGAGTTCCTACAAGAACAAAATATTGAATACAAAGGGAAAAAATAAATCCTAGCTCAAGGTTTAAAACAGTGCAGCTGTGATGAAGGACAATCAAATACTGTACTTGCCAGTTTATGAAACTTAATACTAAGTGTTTAAATGCACAGCTGGCCACAGTAGTGTACATAGTTATGCACTTCCAAAACACATTAGAATATCCCAAAATTTATGTGTAAAAATGATTTCTATAAAGCTACAACACCCCCTGACTCAGCCACCCACCCTTTCTGAGGGCACTGTCCTTTTCCAGCACGAGCCAGCAGTGCTGTGTAAGTGTCTGCCACCATTTGTTGAACCTTCTCTAGCCTTTTTTCACAGTCTGCAGTGAGTGTCTGTATCCCTGGGACAGTTTCTTCTGAGAGTCTTGCCAATGTTTTAAGGTCTTCCAAAGACTTGTTAAGTTCCTTCATGCTGCCTCCGTGTGAAAAAAAGGCCTAAACAAAGAAAAAACAATATAACAGCCAGTGTTAAGACATGAGGATAAACAATTATTCTCAAGTATTTTTTTATACTTCCATTATCTTCTTGGTTCTCTGCTCCTAAAAGTCTAAGCTGTCAAACCAAGGAACACACACTTATTTTCTCTTGGTTCTTTCTAAAATAGAGCCAGAAATCAAGTTAGGATTTCTGGCAACATGTTCCCAGCTATATTCACAGGACGACACCGACTCTTGCTTGATTTAGAAATTGATTATGTTCTACAATTTTTAATTTTGGTCCCAAGTCTTCCTCACCCTGACATCAGACAGAAGTGTCTTACTGACTACAGAAAAAGTAGAATATTTTTAAAATATTCCTTGTCAATTATTCTTCCTAGGGTGAATTCAAGATAGACTAAAAATCTGAGAGAAAAAACAGAAAAAGGATACCACCTACCTAACAAGGGTCTAATTCTAAAAGTCTGCAAGAACACTAATAAGCAGTCAAAAGAAGGTAAATAAATAATTTTGGTGGCTTCTTTGCTCTGTGTTTACATAACATGGAGCACAAGGGCCCTGCTCCACAGATAATGAACCTAAAAAGGAGGAAGGAGGACAGCAAAGCATTCACAAAGAGAGGCAGAAAAGGAGTGCATCAGGTACCTCATGCTCCTTGATGAGCCCTTTGGTTTTATCCATACTTAGGAGTTTCTTCTCTTTGCCTAACTGCTTATTGATTTTTTTTAAAGTTGCATTAAATTTCTTTTTTTCCCTTTCTACTATGAGCTGGACATAGGATACGATTTCCTGACGAACTGCCTGCAAAATACAAAGCAGGTTGTTCTCATGAGATGGTGAAACAATGTTACCCAGCAAGTAAAAACATCAGAACATACTGTGCCAAGAAAAAACTGACTTTCAAAGATGCCAGGCCTAATGAGACCAGACAGTGAATTCCCATTCCTGCCTTCTCTCACCTCCCATCTCCTACAAACATCATCTTCCTCCACCAGCTTCTCATGATCAGATGAAATCTTTTTCAGCAATTCAGCTGCTTTCAAAAACTTGTCGAGAACTTTATTGTCCAGAGCATCAAAAGCTTCCTGAAAAAAAAACCAAATAAAGACATCATAATGAAAACCAAACAGAACTGAATGTAACTTACTTAACTAACAAAATTACACTGGTAGCATGTAAAACCTGTGAATAAATCAATGTACACATATGGGGTGTGTGGTTCTGCTGTGGGTGGGTACAAGGCCATTCTCCATCCCTGTTCATCTGTAAAAGGTTGCAGTATCAGTGGATGCTTTGTGGAGAAAAGCAGGTGCTGTTCTTGTAACAACTTTTAGGGGAAAATTTGGTACCAAAGACAAAAGATGTAGGTTGCTGAACTCTGCCTCTTCCCTAGGGAATACCTGAGCAGTGAAAGGTCCCCATCAGCACCATGGGACCTCCAGGATGGCCTGGAATGAGCTCTGTGACCTCCTGGCCCAAGGTCACCCAGCCTCTCTCTGCCACACCAGGCAACACAGATTTTGGGCACTTCCATTTCCAACACCCCTTTAGGAGTTCCACATTTTGAGATAGGACATTTGATTTACCAACTACCCTCTGGGAAAAAGAGGAGATTCACTATTTATAATAACCTCCCCAAGAATTCAGGCATGTCATTCTTGATGGGAAGCTTAATTATTGATCAGGGAAAAAAAAAACCAACAAAACAAAACAAAACAAAACAAAAAAAAAAAAAAAAAAAAAAAAAAAAAAAAAAAAAAAACAAAAAACAAAGAAAAAAGGCTGTAGTTCTGAAAATTTTGAGTTCTGATGGAGTAATTTAGGACAGGGCACTGAATAAACTGCCATACAGATTTATTTTTCTTCATTCAAGTTGTCTGCCAAGTTAATAAAGTGCTAAATCAGAAAACTGAGCAAAGCATTAATAGGTACCAAAAAAAACCCCTTGTGTTTTTCTTACTTCAGACTTTTAGAGACCACATAGCCCTCAGAAGTACACAGATTCAGCTGCTTCAGAACACAAACCCACCTCATATCTTGAAATACATCCTTCAGGACTTAATTTCTGACTGACAAGTTGCACAGCCTTCGAAATGGAGGCCTCAAGTTCTTTCTGGGATTCTTCAAAATTGAGCAAAGCCTCCTTCTCTGAGGGTCTTTTCTCAGATTTGGACAAGATGTTGTTCAGGTCGCCCATGACAGCCTTGGAAGGAAGAGACTTTTCAGAACACACCTGAGTGTCAGTAATTAGACAAAGTTATTGCTTCATAACATCACTCAAGTTTTTCAACTTGAGATACTGATCTTGGAAATGTTCTAGATTTTGCCCTGACAAGAGTCTGGGAGACTGATTCCAATAGTATTTCTATTTTACATGACTGACAAAGAGTCTTCCACATTCCATAATGCTAAAATCAAAGATATCTGTGTGTTTATAAACAAGTACCTCTACTTTGTCCCTGGCTTCTTTAATTCGTGCCTCCAGCTCAGTGGTGTGAGAATGCTGCTGAAACACCTGACTTGAAGCATTCTGCCTCAGGGATTGCAAGATCTCTTCTGCTGCCACAACTTGGTCTTGGCACGAGGATCCTCTTGCAGCCAAACTCTGGTTTGAACAAAAAGCATTAGAAGCCTTTACAAGTGTTTATTTGTGTTTTTGTTTAAACAAACTGAGTGAAAAAGCCAGCCTTGATCGTGGGTGGATGATACTTGGTAAAGGAAAGCCTTACATTCCAGTTATGGTCAGTGTACTGCACTGTAAAATCTCTGTGTGGAGAGAAAGAAATTTGCTGCCATCCACAGGGGATTCTGTTTGCTGAAGCAATTTCTTTCTGTCAGTGCAACACCTCCCATGTCCTTGCCACAGAGCCAATTAGATGTGTTTTTAAAACGTGCTCTCTCATCCAAACAGCTTCCCAAATGAAACCACACATTTGGATATGCAGCATCTGATCATGAAGTCATCCAAAAGCGAGCACACACCAAGGCTCAGATTTCCTTGTAGTATCCAGTACTGCAAGGCAGGAAAGCAGCTGGGTGCTCTGCATGCAGGAGCAGTGTGCCACGTTTGAATATTTATCATGAAAAGTCGTTATTAGAGCTGCTTCTATCTATGAATATTCAACACGTTTCTCCTGCCTGAAGCTGTCAATTAGCATTCTCCTAATCATAATCAGAGCTTTATTCTGGATCTTGACCTATTGTACTGAAGGTAACGAGTGACTTCATCTCTCCTGTCCCCAGACATGGAGATACAATGCCAGCCACATGTTTGGAGGCTGTGTTTCAGGGTGTCCTTTGTTATTTCATGTTTTTTTAACAAACGAGAGTCACACTGCAAAATGAGGCTTGTTTTATAAACATTTGCTCATGATTACAAAAAGATCAACAGTCTCTTTTCATCTCTCACATTCCCAAATCTGTCAGGTAAATGTTGCAGTAAAAAGAGACAGGACTTTTGATTCATCCTGCAGAAAAGCTGAATTTTTATTGTATAGTTCATATTTTCATAGGAATATCAGAAGGCACTGTGTTCAATCTAATTGGTTAACAATACACTGATACTCATTTTACTGGTTGGTAAATGGCTAGGCTGTATGTTTATTAAACGTCTCTATTTTTGGTTAGTTTACATATTTTCTTCAGAGATTCTCATGGGATAAACTCTTTGTTTTTGTAGGTGTGAACAGTTCTCTTACCAGAATAGATTGTTGTGTTAACTGATTCTCATTTTTATGTTATTTTCACATGGGAACTTACAAGCTAGCTGCTAGCTCAACTAGTGTAGTAGTTGTTTCTCCCAAATTTGCTATAAACCAGGACAAAGTGCTTAAACTATATTTTTACAAAGCTTTTCTTTTTCAAGTTATTACCTGTATGCAACAGCCTAACACTCTGCAAGAAGGCACAAAGCAAGAGAAAACTAACACTGATTCTGGTACACAGTTACTGTATATGGATTAAATGAAATAAAGAGTATTTCTGTTTATTTACAGCAGTTACACAAAGGAGTTTCAATGAAACCTCCTGGTGGTCACCTTCACACAGTTAGGTTGTACAGGCCCTGTTGCAGATGTAGTAAAGGCAACATAAGACAGTGCTTCAACTTTTTCAGTGCAAAGCTTGGCATCTTTATTCTCTCTTACCTTCACTGGCACGTGAAGAAAATAAATCAGACTTTGTATTGAAGCTGCAGAGTTATATACACAGATTTTCACCTGCCATCTGCTGGGAGCTGGGGGTAATCCCAGGCAGAGAGACATGGGAAATCATAGTGACTAGTGGAGTTTCTTGTTAGAAATTAATTTTTGCTCTTTGAGGACATTTCTAACAACTGCCTGTAAGATGAGATTCCCAAATTACCCCACGTGCTGCTGAAAATACTTCAACTCTCCCAATTTTTGATGGGTAAGTCTTGAATACAGCCAAGGTGTCTCAAACCTCCTCCCTGCATTGGAGGGTAGATGATCAAAGTCCTGCTGTATGACCAGGGGAACAACTCAAATTGGCAATTTGCAGAGGTCTAGTCTGCTCTAAGGGCTGTGCTGGACAGGAGTAATTAATATCACTCAAGAACAAGCTGCTGATCAGTGGCACCAATGGCATTTCATTGGCACCTGCTGGTCATCTGGACACACTGATGGAAGTCACAGCTCAACTGGGAGTGATCCTCAGAAGTAACAACAAGGCACAAGCACTGTCTTAACTTTTTACAAGTGTTACAGCACAAAATCCACATGAAGTTCCACTTCCCTGATGATGCCTCATTTTACCCCAGCCACAAATCCATGCTGCAAGATGAGTATCTGAGGAACAAGTACTTTAAGCAGCATTTTCACCTGCAAATGTTCCTCCATCTCAGGTTCCACAGGCTCCTTGTGACTGATCTTGCTAAGCACACGTCCCATCTCTGCTGCCCAGCTGTCCACCCCTCCAAGGAGCTCTTCAATTTTCTCCAGGCTCCCTGGATGCTCCGTGGTCTTTTCAGCAGCATTTGTGCTCTCCTCTCCAAGCTATCAACAAAGAGCAGGGTAAGATGTTCATTCCCATCATCTCCCCACTGCCCTTCTCCAACACAGTCACCACTGGGTCACTTCCCAGCTCGAGCACTCAACAGGGATCAAAGGAGAAATAAATATTAAACATATTGGTAAATAAACCAAGTGAGGCTCAGTTCCTCGGCCCTGAGGGCAGGTGGGACAGCAGAACCTGTGCCATACACCCTGTCCCCTTGTCCCCTCCCCTATAAGCAGCCACATTATGGAGAATGTTACTATGGAGAACGGGCTGCAGCATCCCCCAGCCCACACCAGGGAATTGTCCACGGGAACAGCAGCTGGTGTTGGTCAAATCAAGATCAGAAGTGTGCTGACAGTTTAATGGTACTGACAGTCACAGGCCAGAGCTCAAGCATTTGGGCTTGCATTTTAAATTAAAAAAAATAAATATAATATATATGATAGCTATAATGTCCAAAGCAATGCCACAAAAATAACTCAGGAAGTCCTTAAGACCTTAAACAGGCTTCATGCACCTTCTCTGATTCCTCAATATATTTCCTTGAAGCAGCTCTTATGAAGGGTTTTTCTAGCAAACTCTGGATTTCCCTCACCCTTTGATTGCTTCCTTTGATTTTATTGCATTCTCACTAAGCTCATCTCCTACAAAAATGCAGCAGTAATTTTTTACCACTGTTTACTGTCACAGCAGCACCTTTAATAAATGTCAATGAAAGGCTCAACTCAGAAAATTAAGAGCTCTAATATTCCCAGGCAGAGTGAAAATGTCATTCTTGTGAAAGCATTCTAGGAAATGTAATATGTATAACATTAGGCAGGCTGTATAGGGATTTACAGCAGCCTAAAAACCTGTCAAGTGAGCTGGTGAAAAGTTGCACAACCTTAGAAATATCTTTGTAGCAATAATTACTTTCTACCAGCTAAGACAGACACTAAAATTTAGCAGAGGCTAAATTGATTACTTCCACCCCTAGCACTGAATTAAGAGCTTAATTCTGCAATAAGATTTCCTTTTATAAGTGGTTTTGAGATTTCAATTTAAAATTTGAACATTTTCCATCCTGTTATAATGAGAATTTAACTGAGTCACAAAGATTAAGAATGGGATGCTGCTCTCTGTTCCTCAAGCTTTAAAACTGGCAACCTTGAGTTGACAGAAAGATTGATCCAGTCCTGATTAGCAAGCTGGTAAGTCTGGAAAAGATGACTTTGAAGGCTGCATGGCAGAGTAATCGTAACTTGTAACTCACAAAGTGTGTCCTCTTGATGAACTTTGCCCATCTCCTGTTCAGTTTCTTCAGCTCTTTGGCAATATTTGATCCAACTTGCTCTTTGCTGACTTCAATGAGATGGTTTCCAGCTTCATTTAAGGAACCGTGAATCGAATTCCTCTTTGCCAGGATCTCAGCAGGGATCTAGGCAGAGACATTGAAATAATTTTAAGCAGAACCCTGTCAAACATTTATTTCCAAAATGAAAAGCAACAACAGCAGCCACTGTGAGATTTAACGGTCTTCTTGCAGAAGGCACTGAAGTATCTCTGTCAAACAAAGAGAAATCCAACCATGTACCTCTTTTGGATCCTCATTTCTGTTTTCTTCCAGCCACGTTTTTAGTAAGTGGATGTTTTCTGTGTAATTACTCCAGGAGGACAGGACTTTCTGTAGGGTGGTGTTTACACTGGAAATATACTCTTTACATGTAGAAATCTTTGACTCCACTGTCTTCAAAAGTTTGCTGATTTCATGAGGATCTCCAGCTAGGATGTGGAATAGGGATTATTGTTATATATTTGGAAACAGAGAGGTTAATTATACAGAAACACTGTTTACATGGAACAGTAGATGGAATTAAAACTGGTGGCAGCACTTTACTTCAAAATAGAGATCTTCATATCAACTTATGTGCATGAGCTTACCCAAGCCAGGACCACTTATGTTTTTCAAGTCTTCACAGATGTGAGTAGCAGTGTCTAGTTGTGTTTCAAGTTTCTTTTCTTCAATGAAATTCTGCCCAAAGTGAAAAGTAATTGATATGGGTAACACTGAATGACACAAATCTGGGTGAGAAACAGCTTGGGATGCTTTTCTTTTTTCAATATGAGCCTACAACCTACAGCTTGAACATAAACTGAGCAAAGCCCACCCAGCAACTCAGCTGCAACCTTTAGTGTGAAACAAACTTGTTCTTTTACTCTGCTTGTCTTTTACTCTGCAAAGAGTAAAGTAAATAGAGCTCTGAACACCTGAATGCCACTGCCTGAGCCACAGCCCTGCATGAGTCAGGACTGCTTGCTTCAAAAGTTACAGCCCCAGGGCAATACTGAGAAATGGCACCTAGAACAAGTCAGGCAGAATTTAGTCACATAAGCCAAGAAAGTGATGAAAGCAAAAGGTGGGTTTCCCTGCATGCACAGAAATATTGAGGTGCCTCATTTCTGACAGATCATAACAAACTGGGGATGGAGAGTGTGAAAGAGGAAGAACTGGGAGCAGAGGAGGAGACGTGTGTGTGCACAGGGAATGAGGGTTGATCCTCAGCCCCTCTCTGTCTGAGGTGACCTCACTCCAGCCCTCCCCACTCCTACAAATGTCCTACCAAGCAGGTAGGACAAAACCACCTCCCTTGTGACTGTGACAAAACTGAGCCCTAAACCCTAAACAAGCCCTAAACTCCTTGGCAAAGCTCTGCATTCTATCAGCTTGAGCAAGACCATGAGCCACAACTGTAGAAATAACATTAAAACAAGTATTTATGAAACCAACTGAACCAACAAACTCAGCACAGATTAACTCTGCACGACCATCTCACCACAGGGTGAGCTTGACACTGCTCAGGAAGCTGCTATTTTATACAACCTATTGTTGCCTCCTTCCACAGTACTGCGGCTGGGGAAATTCCCACTAATTTAACTATGGATTTGCCAGTCTGAGAATCCTCTGAGAAACTCCACTGAGATGGAGTCCACAAGGAATCCTATGAAGTCCAGATGAGGAGAAACTGGAGGCATCAGCATTTTCACCTCTGCCTCTACTCCTGATTCAATATCCTTTGTCAGTATTTGGGGTTGGGCAATCCATCCCCTCCTAAAAGCCTACATCAGTTTCATAACTTGAGTCCAGAAACTGAGCTAAGCATAAAGTGTAAGAGAACAAGACAATTCATATTCACCATGAAGCATAAGGAGGTAAAGAAGCTGGGAAGAGGCAGCAGTGTGAGTAATGGTTGGTTTTGAAAAAGCAACTATTGAACTACCCCAGAGAGGGTTCTGTGGATTGGTGCTAGGGAAGGGCTGCTACAGCTGCCTCTATAAATAATCTAGAAAGAAAGAAATCTTCACAATAAAGAATAAAAACAGGCAGACAGAAAACCACAGTCATGGCTTACGTTACTTCTCCAAACTGAAGAAAGAAATCTCATTCATAGTGAAATGGAAGATGCTGGGGGCAAGGAAAGCTCCCAGGGAAGTCTACTTGCCCTTCTTTGAATAAATCTGAGATTTCACCAGTCCACTATGCTTCTGACAACTATAATATCTTCAGATGACATAGACTGAATCAAAGAGTGCTGGGAAAGAATTATCATCAGGGAGTGATACATATATCCGAAACTTACATTCCAATTTTCCAGCAGTGATTCCACAGACTCTTTTGCCCCATATTTCACATCCCAGATATTTAGTTTTAACTTCACCTCATTGGCAATAGCTGAGCACAGTCCATAGTGGTATTCAAGAAAAGTGCTGGGGTTTGTAGAACGAATATTGCTAAATCTGCAAACAGAAAATAGTTCCAGAAGTTTATACAGAACCATTGGATCAAAAGGCATTAATGTATTACTCCATACTTCTCAAAAGACTAATCAATCCCTTTATTATACTAATTAAAAAACCTATCACTCTTACAAACAAGCATAACAAATAAGACCTTCCTTCTAAACACCATCACCATTAACTAATTAAAAAATTACTCTTTAGTAAACGAATTCCATAACACAGTCCACATATTCACAACAACAAGTACAACAAGTAAAAACAAAAATTATTTATCATTCTTTAATCTTCTCACAGTCTTCCCCAGGACAATGCCTGGGAAAGTTGTGGGTTGCTCTCTGTGGCCAGAGAGCTGCTGCCAAAAATGTACCAGGATTTTATACTAAAAAATCAAAACTACATATATGTAAACTTTTTTTTTTTATTATGACAGGAATTAATAGATAAGATAGCAACAGTCCATTTTTTAAGCAGCAACAATTGAGCAGTCAGTGTTGTCTGCTCAATGTATGAAAAACCTTAAATGCCCAAAAAAGGGGCATCTGCCACCTGTATGTCAAAGCATCTCAGGTTATGGATACAGATTCACTGGTCATTTTTTTAAAATATCCTCAAACAGATATTTGGGGTATTACAAGCTAAAGATCACAGTGATTTTTAATGGTGGAAATCAAGTTTAGAGAATTCCCACCACCAGGGAAATTTCTACATTGAAAATATTCAAGTTTCCTATCCCTGGTGGCTGTTTCCTATCCCCACTAGCAAAGGGCATCTGAAAAGGTCCTGTTAATGAGCTCTACTCTGTACACACAATTAAACATTCATTGGACCAATGAGAGATCCCTGCCTGCTCCACTTGACAGCCAGCCTGTGTTTAGGTTGAAAATGCTCTTTTTTTTTGCAAGGCATGGATAAATTATGTGGCTTTTTTTCAGAACAGCAGAGCCAGTCAACAGCAGAGCTAGAATACAACATGAAGTAGAGGGAATTTGAGCATCACAACCTTCTTTTCATTTCCTCTAATTTTTCAGGTAAGACTAGTGGCATATTCTTCTCATCTTCATTCTTAAATGACTGAAGGGTGTCCAAGTGAGAATCAAAACAATCCATCAAGTCCTGGGGAGAACAAGACATAGTAAGCCATTCATTCTGATCTAGAGTATTTCATATTGCTGTTAGGGGAAGGACTACTAAGAACTAGTCAGCACAGGACAATCTCCCAGTGTCTTTACTCATTAAAGTGCAATATAGGTATTTACCTAAACACCTTCTGAAGTGCATATTTAGTGCAATACTACCTGATTTCTCTTATCACTGTGCATCTACTTAAATGTAAGGGCCACAGACCTTACACTACTCCTGCTATCAGTTTCTTTTCTGCACTTTCACTATCATCCTTATGAGAAAAAAGCATCATTGTAACAGCTTCAGGGTGTTAAGCTGTCCTTTGCTATCCCTTAGCAAAGACTGACAGCAAAACCTGTTGAATAAATCTATTATGTCACCTGCTCCATAGTTCATTTCACTGCTCAATAAATCTGTGTCTAACACCAGTGTATCAAATGACAGTGTATCAAATTAACCATTCAATGGCCAGTGTCCCATGATTGGTAATATTTTATAGGCATGTGTCTCAGCACCAAATTCCCTACCTGAAAATAAAACATAATATGCATTGCACAGAAGATAAGCTTGTTTCTCACTGGCATATTAAAAAAACCTACAAGTTCATTTCTATGTCATAAATTCTGCCCTAAAGCATGTTAATGAGAATGACTAAATCCTGAAACAGCCCTCAACCACAAAACAGTGCACAGATTTTTAACACTGGATTTTGTAATTTTAACACTGTGTCAGTTGGACAGTTATTAGCATTGGTGGATAATTTCCTAGATCTTAAGTAAAATTTGCATTATAAGGTACCACCTTGCCAATATGATCCCTACACACGACATACTAAAAGGGGAAAAAATTCTCAGCAGGATGTCTTCTCATCAAGAAAGGTGGATTTAGCAGAAATCAAGCATTAATGTGTTTCCTCTTCTGAAGGAATGCCATTATTTTATCTATATGTGTAATGGGGAAAAAATAAATACCTTAAGAAATTACATCCGTCTCTATCTTATTCTTAAAAATGCTTAAGTACTTAGGTTGCACAACAAAAATCTTAGGTCAAATGGCTAAAGACTGGCAAAGCCATCTCTCATATCAGGATATGACTAGAAACAGTACAAAAGAGTGGTGTTATTAAGCCACTTGCAAGAACCTCCACTGCCCATTCCCTCAAATTCTCTTTAAGGACAATGTCACAAAACCAGCCAACTTGTTTATAAAAAACCCAAGTATGGCATTATGATCACCAGCCAGGCATCAACACATATACTCTTTCAGAACTTTCAAACTCAAAAGGATGTTTAAACTATTATCTGTGCAAATATTTGAAGATCAGAATAAATAACTTGCATGGTACAAAGGTATCAAAATATCCTTGCCTTGAATGGAACTACAGAGTGATTCAGAAAATATTTAACTTTAAACACACAACCTTCTTGAACTACTTAACTTTAAACACACAAACTTCTTGAACTCCCTGGAATGTAACCTTAAGCTCAAGTGCTTTTCTGAATAGGTATGCATTAAGCATAGATTTAAAGATAAAGATGCAATTACACTGTGTTATTACTTAACAAACAAACAGGTTGCAGGAACCACATAAAAAAGAATAGCATAATTTACTCATTCATGGAGTACTCAAATTTAATCTCACCCCAGTGAAATCTGAAACCTGCCTTATAGACCCATGCAGTTATTTAATTAAACTCATAATTCTTCAAAGGTATGTTCAGAAGAGCTTTTCATCTTCAGAAGACAAACATATGCACACCACTTCCCAAAATGTCAAACAGCAATTCCATAACAAGTGCTTTGCCGGGTCAAACTGAAGCAGAATTTCCTTTGTGATCAGCATACCTTAAATATTACAATTATTTCTCTGAAGACAGACATTGCTTTGAACGGGTCCTGCAAATCAGGCAAATCTTCTGCCTGCAGACGTTCCACCTCCTGGAGCCAAGCCTCAATGCTACCCAGAGGGGAGGGCAACATCTGGTCCAGTTTCGCTTTCCACTCATTCATCTTTGAAAGGAAAACAAGTGGATTACATCTCTCACTATTATTTTCTTCCCCATCTCCAAGATGCATAAGCTGGTGCTCAAGACATCCAAGGAACCCACTCCCTCATGCCTGTCACTGTTCAAAAAAAAGAGCTCTAAGTGAAGTCAGCTGAAATCAGCCCTTTTATGGCACAGAGAAGCATAAAAAATATTTTCTTTGAAAATATTCTCTACTTTGCATTTAATTTACAATTAATTCCAAGGAAAAAGAAATTCCAGGCAGAAAACTATAGCAGCCTGAGAATTTTGAAATAGTTTGTAGGGGAAGTGGATTGTTTAGTATCAAGAGCAATTTGTTGCTACTGTTTCCACAGTTTTGGTAACCAGCCAGAAAGATTTTCCCTGCATTTGTTCTATGTTTACCTCAAACCCAGGTTTGCTTCCAGCCTGTAACCTCTGCAACACCACAGAGAATTAGGCATTCTATCCTTTGCTGGTGACCATCCCAAGGCCCAGCAACTGGAAAATTTATAGTGAACTAGTTGCAAACAGGGGGGGAAATAGAGATAAACAGCTTTCTGTCTGTCATGGGGCTGACAGGGGAACATCTCCTCCAAAAACAGCAATTCCCAGCATGGCCCTACACATCCCAGTTTGAGCCAACACAGCCAACCTCACTGCAAAGCACGGACCAACCAGGCCCCACTAGATCAGTATCTGTGCTCTGAGCAACAATTGTGTCCCAAAATAACCTTTTAAGCATAAATAGACCAAAAACTTTGATCAGAAGAGTGCTCCAAGATAACCAGATGCATTTTCCAGGGATGTTTCGCTCTTGAGGTTCAGGAGGCAGAAGGGTAACACACAAAAAGTCACCTTCTGCCTCCTCTTGGGCACTGCATGCCACTCAGACTGTCTGGACTTCAGGTTCAGGGTTAAACCTCTTTTATCATCCCAAATAAAGCACCATCCCCCCACCTTTCCCAGTGTGAGTTCCTGGGGCAGACTTAGGCTTCTTCACCCATTCCACATGCTCATGCTGGTAATGGGGTGAGTGAAAGAGAAAAGCCTCTGACCTGAGAGATCACTTTATCCCACTCTTCCCTCATCTGCTGCTGGCCTTCACTCAGCTCAGCTTCACCCCTTTTTGATGACAACACAGGCAGAAAGGGGATCTTCTCTTGGTTAAATGTTTCCATAAATGACATCATTTCCTAGAGATAAAATAGAAGAGTAATTCACAGAAAACGTCAGATGGAAGCTCACGGAGCCAAGTCCTGCCTTTGAGCACATTGGTATGAGCTCCATTAACTTCAAAGGGTGAGATGCATGCAAAGGCAAGACAGCAAGAGGCATTCCTGTCTCCAGGCAATATTTGGGTCTGAAATTATAGGTGCCATTCCCTAAGTCTGTATTTAACATAATGTCAGTGCAGTGAGAACACAGTTCTCCCCTCCCAGCAAGAGAAAGGGAAAATTCCTCCTCTCACAGCTCCCCATGGGCCACTTTATTACAAACTCTGGCTACAGTATAAGCCAAAGGAAATTTTGCTTCAGCACAACCTGGAGCCAGCAATTCAACTACTCCTCTATAATATTAGCTGGGTAAAACCTACTGCAATTAGCACAGAAATTGCAACAGTAATTCTGTGAAGGGCCTACGTGCTTGAATCTTGTCCAAGTCTTCAACTACATCAATTAATTAAGACACTACTTTACTCTATCCAAAACCTTTGCTCAAAAATGAATATCTTTTTCATAACAGAGAGAATTTTAGCCTACCTATCCTTCAGTCATATGAGGGATTTAACAATTTCATCGTCAGATTCCCAAGTTTTTTTTAAAAGCTTGTTTAACACTTCAGTTTAGGCAATGAAGATGAAAAATATTAAAAACATTCACAGAAACAGATTCTTTCTATAGAACATGAAATGCAACTTACTTTGTACTTCTGGCAGTGTGTTTCATTCTCTGTTTCCACCAGCAGCTTTGCTAACTTCTTCTCCTGTTCAGCCAACCAGCCCACGGCCTCTCTTACCTTCTCCTGGTAATTAGAGCAGAAAATTTCATTTTTCCATTTTGCAAGCATTGTTTTTAATTTACATTGTGCCATAAAACAATACTCATTGAGCATATGATAAAATCCATTCAAAGCTATTGAAAAACAAATAATAATTCCTGGGGACCCTGATGAGTTTTGAGTCAGGCACTATTACATTGCATGGACAAAGTTTTAAACCTGGCACCTGGATATATGAAGACATCAAAGAAAGACCTGACTGCAGTTGTACTGAAAGAAGATATCAGTACATGATTAACCAATTAAACTCTCATAAGAGAATACAGAGAATAGAAAATGTGGGTTTCTGGTCAGTGTTATCTGTCAGAGGCAACTTCTGTCCACTTTACATGTCAGCTACCAAATTTAAAGCTGGTTGTTCTCTGCATCTGCACATCTGTCTGCCTCTCCTCCAAAGTTTACACAGACTTTAGAGCACATATGGAGACAACCAAGCTTGAAAATGTCCTCTGCAATAGTTAAATGAAAATGAAACAACCTGCACAGCAATTCCACCTGTACGACCAACCAAAAACCTGTAACATGGAGTTTTTTTATACCACACAGGAGCATCAGAAGGTTCCAACCAATTCAGTCCTGTCAGTAGCAGAATCCAAGGATCTACTATGTGCTACTGACTCAGATATAAACTGGGCAAAGAACACACTCATTTGAAAATGCCTCAGTGATAACCCACACAACATACCTGCATGTCTTCTTCAGACTCAGGCAAATTCTTGGAGTATTGCAAAAACTGAGCCACGTAAGTCATGATTGATTTTTCATCCGGATTCACAGTGTCAACATCTACAAGAGCCAATACAGCATTTACATAATTATGCAGCCTTCGAGGCCTGATCACATAATTACACACTATGCTGCAGTTATTAAAACACATTACCATAAACATGTTTATTTTGCAACAGCTCACTTAACGTGCCATTGACGGAAATTAATATGTCATGAACATTATTTTTTCCTTGGGAATATTTAAATGAACATGATTAAGTAATGAAAAAGTTTCTCCCATGAACAGGAAAGTTTCATATCCTTTCTTCTGCATACTGCTCCTACAACTGTTGCCAATTCAAAAATCCTATAATCCCTAAGTACAGCTGATGTTTGTTATAAAATAAGGAACCTCAGGTTTGAGCATTACAGCCAACATCAATATTCCATTTCAAACTTAAGCACAGTCTTATAGATCACATTAATCTCACTCCTAATAACAAAGATTTTTAAAAAGCTGATCATTTACCTTCAGGCTCCAGAAGCCGTGGGATATTCAGCTCCAGTTCTGCAATTCTGAAAGCCTCTTTCAGGTTTTCTTTATTGCTTCTGGCTTTTGCCTTCTCCAAATCAACCAGACCTGGCCTCAAGGTTTGGATGATGGCTAAAAAAGCCAGTCCACTTCGCCAGCTGGACTTGAAATCAGTGACACTGACAGAGCCATGCCTATCCCAGAAATGAGTGGAAACCAAATGTTAGGACAAATTTAGAAATAGAGTATAAATTCAGTAAAATGGAGTATGAACCAAATCCAACAGCACCCTGCCACTGAACTTCTGCACAAGTCAGACAACAATGCAGCCAGTACTACCAATCACAATGATTACTTATTTTTACAAGATGAGTATTTCTTTTTGTCTTCTACTGCATTCTGAAGATAAAGCCTTGCTCATCCAAATCCTCAACATCTATGCATTCTATGGGGTGGAAAAGCAACAAGTAAAGCACTGCAGAACATGTATTTGTCTGTAAGGACACCAAGAACTGGCATTTTAGAAAATCCAAATCTTAAAAGTGATGTATTAGTGCAGGAAGAAGTATTTATTTTTTCTCTTAATTATCTTTGTGTCCTTAAATCATCATTTATTAATGTTCACAGCCTGAATAGTGCTGTGAGGTGCCCAGCCATGCAGGCCACAGTGAATTCTGGGACAACTTTCCAAAACCAGCCTGTATGTTATGAGTATGTTACAGCATGGAAAAGATGTGGGGTTTCAGGCAATCAAATTCAGTCATAAAACAATGGGCCAAGTCTTACAAGATTTGTTTGTTTACCAAAAACTACAGGATTCACTGGCAACAAAATATTTCAACATAATGGCAGTTCAGAAATGAGACTGCAAATCAGACAGCAATGTTGCTGAAAAACAGGCAAAAGAAAGAGGAAGATTACATGGATAAAGAGCTGTTTTTGATGTGCCAATTAATCTTCTGATAAAACACAGCTAGAAGGCAAACCTCAGTGCCATTCTACTGGCAGAAAGTGTCTGATGTGCTGATGAAGGCCTTCATCTCCCACTAATAACATGGAATATTGTTAGGATTTTATTAGAAAATAAAACAACCCAAAGAGCTGAGGAGAAAGAGTTGACATTACTGTAAAGCATATTTGGAAGATCCTGGAGTGAAGCAGCAGCCCGTGAAGAGAATGTAAATATATCTATCTGCTCTGGACTGTGTGCTGTGAGCAACCCCCCTGAAAGCAGCAGTGCTATCTGTACATCAAGCATAGGGAAACATCCTGTTAGAATTAGGGACTGGGACCATCAGGATTAGCATCCTTCTTTGGGATCATGCAGTGTTTTGACAGAAAAGCATGAGCTGTGGGATCACAGAAATCCTACATTTTCCATTAAAAACATATTAAAAAATCCTTGAGACTTTGTGAATCAGTGCCAACCATGAGGATTAAAAGAACTAAAGCATGTAAACATTCCACTAGACTTATCACACAGGAGCCCCTAAAAAAGGAAAGCCAAACAACTCAGATTACACTGTTGTGTTTAATTAGTAAGATGAGCTTCACTTTATTATATTTAAAGGGCTCATGTGAAAACATTTAGGCCCTGACTGATGCTGAAAGTACTGGTAACCACAAGTAAAAGTTAAAGAATTTTCTGCTAAGCTGTCACTAAGTAATCTTAAAAAACAGGAGGAAATATCACCACATTTAGAGGAAAGCAGTGATACAAAGTGTAACATGATAATTCTAAGTCTTGGATGGAACTTACAGAGAACATTGTTCTTTTGCCCACAACAAAAGAGTCTTTGTAGCAGACATCTTCCACCGCTCCTTAATTTTAGCACTTTTTTTAGCTGATCTGTTTGCCTTTGGAGAGGAGTCAACGGCACTTGGACAATCAGGTGAAGGCTGATTGTAGGTACAGGCAAGTGTCCTGGCCAGCTCTTCAATCTGTCAGAGACGATGGGAGACTAAATGAGGCTTCAGTGAGAGACTCCCAAGGCACCAATGGCAGAACAGCACAGAGAACCAGACAGGACTCAACCACATGTGTAACAGTAGCTTCCCTGCCCCCCAAACTCAAACCAGGCTTTTTAATCTGCACAATCTGAACCATTTCATGCTGAATTCCCATCTTTAGGCAATTTTTTGGCAGAACATATTCACCCAAAGACTTCTGTGTTATGCTGTGGGTACCAGCAATGACATCAAGGGACCTTCTCACTCAATTTCCACTCTAACCAGTGACAGCAGCCCATGGCATTGTGTTTTCTGCTGTCAGGAGTGACATGTTCTAGGCATAGTCAGAGTTTGCCTGCTCACTCAGAGTGCAGGAAAACCTACCTGACAGACCTCAGAGATCCAGAGAAGCCTGGTTTAGGTAAAAAGGTAATTGCACAGGCCATAAGCAGCACAAGACTCTTTGGCATCAAAGTACCTCTACCACAAAAAATACGGGCTAAATATTTTCTAAATAATAGAAAACTTTGTTTCTTAGTGCTTTCCTGAGCCTCAGTCACCAGTCAGTGCATCTACATTATTTCACTGCTGGGTTCTCCCTAGAAGCCAGCTTGGCTCCAGCACCCTCTGCAGCCCTACACGATGATTAAATCAAGGCCCTGTGCTTTCACACCTCCCCATAACCTCATGCCATGCAAGGTGCACACTGTTATTGTATAAGAAACATGACTTTGACAGCCTTTGTGTTATTTCAGGTGCCAGTACTGAAACAAACAAACAAACAAAGAATTGTACATTGTAAGCACAGTCAGCACTGAGGAGCGGGGCTGCCTCTGAGAGATGGATGTGCCACTTCACTATCTGCCACTATCTGCTCTTTTTGGAGTTCAATCATTACAGACCTTAGATAAACAAAATTTAGCCCATTTTTTAACTGGTTACTCAAAAAAAAAAAAAAATCTCAGTATCTTTTGCTCCTACCATTTGCAGCTGGATATTGTTCATCACTGCCAGCCCTGCACTGGTGCATCTCCTCCTTGAGATGTCACTTCCATATGTCAGAAAATAATCTTTTGTTCTGTACTAATTCATCTTATTTAGCCATCATGTAAGTCAACACATTTTTGTGATTTTCCCCTCTACTAAAACTCTCTTATATCACTGAAATACTTACATGAAAATGAAATATAATGGTCCAGATTAGGCCAAGCACAATGGAAGGTCTTCCTTCAATAATGTCAGCTACATGAATATTTATGAGCTTCAGCTAAGGAGGGGAAAAAAGGGATCATTGTTAACAAAGAAAATGTTCCACCAGCTAAACTGGCTTTAGTTGTGAATTTTGAAGTTAATACTCACTGATCTGCTCTTTAAAAATGTCAAAGCATTTTCTATATTACTTCTACACTGGAAGGTATTAAATCCTTTTTCCCGTGGCTGCAAAGCAAAAAAAAAAAAAAAAAAAAAAAAAAAGTTATATCTTCAACTGCAAAAATTAATTTTATTCTATATTTTGAAAAGGGAAGTCCGGCAAAAATTCACAAATTACTTTGGATCAACTTACTTCAGCATGTTTCAGAGTCAATGGTATAAAAATAAGTTACTTGGAACTACCTCTATGACTCCAGAGGGATGATTCATATGGTTGCATTTAAGCATATCCAGAAATCTTTGCTGGAGTTGACAAAGGATTGAGGTAATATTTTTATTACTCTTTCTTACCAGATGTTGACCTGAAAGCACTTCCAACAGATCCAGAAGCAAATGTCCTTGCTGTATGTCTGTGTACAGGTCTGAGACAACGTAAGGAGGGGTATGCTGCAAGATAAATTTCAATCTTTTGTCATTTTGAATTCAACACACTAAAAAAAATCACAGATTACTCTGCTGTTAAATAATGTTTAGCATCCTTTATTTTTTTCATTAAGCTGCAATAAAAATCCTGCATCTAAACAGCCACATCCTGCTTCTTCTAACCCATTACTATGTTTGTGTCTTATTCCCTCTCCCTTGTCCTGCCTCTGTGTTTTATAAAGGTAATTTTAGGCCTCACTTTCAAGCACTAACATTTTTCAAGGAGGTCTGGGGCAAAAGAAAAAAAAATTGAGAAAGGAAAAGCTAAACTAGGCAGTTAATTCATATTTTGAGATCTTAATCTTAAGTACAAATTTGAGTATAGAGCTGCATAATTAAACCTCTTTTCACCCACACAACACAAACTTATCATGAGCTCAGCAGCTTCTGCTCAAGGAGGGACCAAAACCAAATTATTTTGTTTTCACCTGAGCAAGTCAGAGCCCCAGCACATGCTGCAGGAGCTGTTTCTGAGAGCTTAAAGAGCATTTCCACTACTGTGTGGTTTGTCTTAATACTTACCAGACACTCAGGTCATCTCATTAAACTCATGTTCTTGGATTGCATAATAGAATAACACTTACCTAATCCCAGTAAAACCAACTGTAAACTCAGAAACTCGTAAAACCCTGAGACATGTGCCTCAATCCACCACAAGTTTTACCACATGAGTAAGGAGAGTGACATCTACACAAAAACCACCTCATACAAATGTCATTGGACATGTCCCAATACGGTGCTGTTGCACTTACTAAACAAATGCTTCTCAAGGCTACTTTTCCCATCCAGTGCCTAAAAAAACTTGTACTAATTTTGTTTGTTCCTAAAAAATTTAATCTCTAACCAGCATATCTGAATGCAAAAGGCATGTCTTTGCTAAAGAACCCCTGTTTACCTTTGCCAATATTGAATTTATCCAACTAGTGAAGGTTTTCTTCTGTGTAAACTCTCGCTGGACTGGAAAATAAAATCAAAAAAGAAACCAAAGTTAATGGAAAAAAATGATCAGGTTTTATTCCTCTTTCCCAAAATGCCACATGGTATCCACCTCAAACCCGAGGTCTGTTCTTCCAGATATTAAGTTACTATTTAATATTAATTTTTCTCAACTCTTGTTTCATAGATGATATTTTCTTGCTTGCTGAGTTGCAAAGACCTCTACAACCATCAAGCATAACCTACAGGATGCAGAGAATAACTAATGAAGGTTTTCTCAGAAGCTCAGCAAATACAAAGAGCAGTGTGAAAGCATAATTCTACAGAGAAGTATGTCTGCAATAGCTCTGTCCAGTCCTAAACGTTCCTTCAAGGACTCAGGGCCACCATCAGTACAAGATACATCCTGGAAGTTGGGAAAAGCCACGCATTAAGCTGGATGCAGGCTGGAGTTAGGGGATAAATGCTCATCTGTAGGTGAAGCTACACCATGAGAAATCTTTGCTGACTGAAGGGCTGGAGAGAGGAGGCTGTCATGGGGAAAGACAGCCTCTACCTGCATCCTTTCCACTGCTGGGCCCTCTCTGAGGTGTACAAAATATTAATCCAGATGATGCCTCAGGTTTTAGCTTTTATATTTTTCAGATTCTGTGCTGCTTTAGTGTGTAGTTCTGAGATTCATATTAGGGGATGGTGAGCGCTCATCACAGAGTAGGGAGACAAAACAATTCCTTCTCTAGCTGGGGACCAAGGATAAGTGATCCAAATTTCAGGCCCAAGAGCATAAACAACGTGGGTTGAAGAGAGAAAAACAAGAAGGATGGGACTTCATGGGCTGGAGCTGTAATCGGACAATTAACCCCAATATATGCAAGTGGACCAAAACTTGTAAAAGTGAGAGAACCTGTGACTGGTTGTCCATTTTGTGACCATTTTGGGTTCACCTGGGGTGTAGCCCTGGCTGGGCTCTTGCACTGCCCAAGGTGGATCCATTGAGGCCTCCTAATAAACACCTACTTTATTCTTTAGCTCTGTCTAGCCTCTGCTGTAGGTCAGCCTTGATAAGGCATCACAGCCAAAAAGGAGCACACAGGGTGTTAATACAGGCAAGAGGAAGAAGAAAGTGCTTGAACTTGTGCTGCAGCAGAAAACAGTGACACGGATTCAAAGCATGACCCAGTGACACAGAGGAGCAGCTCTGCACCCAGGGCCCTCGTGGTGCCACACAGTGAGCAGCCACCAACCAGAGCTCTGCAGGGAGACAGGGAGCTGGTTAAGCCCATGTTTCAAAAACCAGAGTATTTGAACAGCTTCTCACACTTGCCTGTGGGCAGCAGAGATGAAGGAAAGTCCAGTTCCCCCAGAAGGTGAAGCAGAGGGTGAGCAGCAGAGTTGGAGCAGAGCAGCTCCCCAGCCCCATCAGGGGCAGTGTATTACTTGACTTGGCAGCCCATGCTCCCTCCCAAAATATCACTCAATTCCCAAGACACACCACAAAACCCACACATCCCTAGGGGCTGGAAGTCTGAACACAGGTCTCAGGTGACAAACAGAGGTGCTGGCCCCTGAGATGATGGATTCACATTTGCCACATATCAGCCATCCCAAAGGCTCATGAGAGCCAGCCTAACACAAATTCCCTTTTAACTCCTTTTCCACTGCAGCCTTGACTGCAAGCATTGGGGCTGGCTTCCCAGAAAAGGCTTGCATGGAGAAATAAATTTGGGAGACAGGGTGGGAACAGACCATCTCTTCTGCCTCTGAAAGCGTGCTCTTGCTCAAAAGATTGAGAGAGGGCAAGCTTGACATTGTAAGGAATGTGCAAGACTTCTCAGCAATAAATATGTATGTTTTGGTAGGCTGGGCAGGATGAAGGATACCAAAAATACCATGCCCTTGGGGGAAAAAAAAAAAAAAAAAGTTGACTGTTCTGCCCATGAAAGTGAAAATGCCACTCACAGGAAAATGCCCCACGCTTTACTACACTCTAGAAATTAGCAACCACAAACCCCAGTCGTGGGGTCTTTTCATGATCCAAGACAGACCAAAGGAGTTTCTGGGCCGCTTCATCAGCTCATGAAACACAGAAATTCACTCAAGGATAACCTGCTCCTCACCCCACAGGCCGCCTTCTGCCTCGCTGGGCGGGTGAGCAGCAAGAAAAACATTCACATTACCTGCGTGGAGCACTGCTTTGCATCCTGTAGTGAAGACATCCTTCAACAGCCCTCTGCTAATCTGCAACACCACCCTCCTGTCAGAGCATGAAGCAGACAGTTTCCCCTGCTGGCTGGGTTGTTTTAGGATTCTTTCTAAGCATCACAAGATTGCCCTCAAACAGTAAGATGAGGGCAACCTTAATGGACAAAAACGACACGACAAAATTGGGTTTTTTCGGAAAACAGAAAATTCAGTGTGCACAAGGCACACAGACCAAACAACACTAAATGCTCACAGGGAGGACAAAAATAGCATGGAGATACTGGCTTCATGTTAGCACAGGAGCCAACCCCACCCTTCAGCTGAACACCACGTGGGAGCCAGTCCAATTACCCAACCAGCAATTATTGAGTCGCTGCGCTCAATTTTATCGGGCAGGCAAGGCTGGCATTGCTAGCACTGAAAAGGGACAGAGAGCAAATATTGACTGCTCTGCCTGACGCCAGTGACTCCTGCAGCTCTTGCCAAACACACACTGCTGCTGCTGATTTGAAGAACTTGCATTTGAGGTCAGTTACAGATGGTTAGGATGAGCCACTTGGCCTTGTTTTGGTTGACATGCATATTAAAATGCTTCATTATGCAATAGGGGCCAGATACTGCAAGTGTTGATTCACGTGGGCAGCTCTCAGGCAAATGTCTCACCTGGTGAAAGTACAAGGTGGTTATTCCACATGTAACAGCACCTTAAACCCTTCACAAGCTACCTAACACAACCCACTGGGCTGTCCTCCAAGCAGCTGCTGCCTCTGCTGCAATGTGCCTCTTTTTTCCTACCAAAACAAATAATAATAATAATGGAATCTCTTCCCGAATTAATAGCAGAACTCCATGCTTGCCAGTATTCCCCCAGCTTGTAGTGCAGCAGTCAGGGTTTCCGTGCCACACACACTCAGTACAGATGTGCTCCTGGCACCGTGGCAGGCGGTTGTATTGCAATTTTCAGGCTGAATGTATTTTCCCTCCCAGCTCCCCCTCCAATGCTGCTGCTCAGAGGTGCTAATGATTTAATCAGGCTCTCCAATTCTTATCTCCACCACGTGGTTAATTAATACAGATTTTTATTTTTATGAGGGTGAATGGATTCTTTGTTAGGCCTTTTTGTAGGACTCTAACTGACCTCGGTTTTCTCTTGCCCTAGTTTTCAAAATGTCACTGACCTAGAATAAAAAAGCTACAAAACCCCCCAAACCCTGATCATCCTCTTTACTTTGGGTCAAAACTCACTAAGCTAAAAAGTGCATCTGAGAGAATAGAATAAGAACCTGATAATCTGAAAATACCCAAAATCTATCACATTTCACCCTGTGTGAACAACTCTTTAGGGAGGAATAACACATACAAGCAATGTGTCACGTAGGATAGCCAAAAATCAATACACTCTGCTGGACAATGACTGTTTTATTCAGTAATGAGCTACCAACAAGTGCTACAAATCAGGCTGATCATTAGGAGCACAGGGACACGGCAGGGACCATGTGAGTGCTGAACTCTCCCAGGAGGGAAAGGAGAGCAGCAGCACTGCCAGCCACTGCTTTACTCTCAGCTTTCCTTACACTGTGATGCAGAAAAAACAAGACTTAAAATTAGTCTACTCTCCCCTTCTGCCTTTCATGCCTCCCTTCCTGAGGTGGGGGAATGGCAGCTGCAAGGAAAGCATCATCTCCTCCTTCAGCAGGGAGCTGGGGGAAGCAAATCACGGCAGAACAGATGCAGCCTGTCCATCCACAGACATCAAACAGCAAGGAGGATTTCTTCTATCACAACAACTTGTGTATCACTGCCAGTGGACAATTTACAACTGTATGGACTCTTTTTTAAAAAAAATAAATGTAAGCAATCACTTTAATGAGCACAAGCCTGTCTGTCATCTTCTCATCTCTGTACCAGGAGGAATTATCTCTTGTGTATGATATTTTTGTATCTTCCTTTCACCACTGAGGAGTGCAGCAGTGTGCAGGGAGCTCATCAGCAACAGATCAAGAGAGCTGCTGTTCACAACACAGCGTGTTCACAACCATGTATGCAGGGACAAAGGTGGTGTTGGGCTAACTCCAGCCCCAATGCCCACAGACAGCCACAGCACCTTCCTTATTTCAGTTTCATTCAAAATAACAATTTCCACACTCCCTGACAGCACAGCAGAATCAGCCAAAGGATGGGCAGCAGGGATAATCAGGAGAGCTCCTTCAAGACAGCACTGCTGGTATGAACTAATACACCAAGCAAGTACATTTTTTAAATGACTGGAACCATCAGAAGAACAATTAAGTACTTGCAAATCCAAGGAGAGAGTGAGCAATTAACCCCCAAGCCCTTTGTAAAGTTCCTTCCCTTCCACCCAGCAACAGTTTCATGTTCTGCAGACAGGAAAGCAGGAAAAAGACTTATTTCCAGCATTTATGTTCAGCAACATGGTGTTAAGCAATTAAAAACAAACACAGAATTCTTTATCAAGATTGAGAAGTTTACCCAAAACCCAATGAAGATGAGGAAGATACCTCTACAGGAGGAATGGGTCGTTTCAAATCCAAATATACATAAATATTAACTAAATCACTACTATCACATCAGTGAAGCAAGTGGAAACTTTCTGCACTACTTGTTATAACCTCCTTTTCCTTTTGAAAACCAGTTGTTGAGTTTACCACAAGTGCTGCTACACCACAAGTGTGTTCACACCAAGCTTTGCCCTCCTGGCTGTCTTAAACCTTTTTGCTGTTCTCATCATCAGGATGCTGGAGCAGCCCTGGTCTCAATCACCACCGTCTTCCCTGCCACCACAAAGTGATGTTTAGTACTCAGGGGCATAGGCAGGTGGAGATTAAATTCTTAAATGGCACCAAGTCACATCATCTACATATCAACATACTTTTGAAGATAAACCTTCAAGTGGCTTTTCTAACATTTTCAAGAAAGTGAACAGTGAAACAGGGATCTGACTGTAGTGACCTCACAGGTGCCTCAGGAGCCATCCACTCCTTCGGCACCTTAATTCCAGTTTTTAACCAGTTGTGCACCAGATAATGCATTTAACAAATTGCAGTTTACCTAGCAGGGAACACTTTTATGCAACTATACAATCTATTTTTTATGTTAGGCGTGTGAAGCAGACAAAAATACCCATGACTGAATTTTTTCAAGGCAGTGTCATGTGTCAGTTGCCTCTCCAGTGCCATCAGCCCTGTCACATGCCACGAAGCTGTGCAGTTACAGGAACTGAGAAGCAGCTCCTCACCCAGGCAGCATAAACTGGGAATAAATTTCTGTGCAGCTCCTATGGGAGCTTTTTGTAAAAGTCACTCTTGTAAAACTGTAATAATTATTTAATGGACTTTCTTAAATCGCTCTGGTAAAGAAAAAAAAGTGTAGCTGCAGTAAGCAAGTGGCCCCATGAGAGGAGATATAGAGTTAAAACAAAAAAAAAAAGCTGAGTAAGAACTATTAATTCACCTTACCTCTGGATGAATTAAGAGGGTCTCAAAAAGAAATACCCCTTTACTTAGAGATGAATACAATCTTCTACAAGCCACACAACAAAACCTATCCATACACATCTCCATAGTTTCAATTACACTTGAACAGAAATCATTCATGAAGGATTAGACATAACTGCATGAAAATAATATAATTCATGTTTTAACACTAAACTCTCTTCAAAAACAGCTCTCTTCAAAAGCTCTCTTCAGCTGTAGCAACCACATTCCTATATTATCATGCTTTGGGTTACAGTAATAAACAGTAACACACACACAGATTAATAAGCGCAGCCAAAAATTAGGACCCCTGCAGTAAATTGAACAGTGAAAGAGTTAAGTACATGTCCCAAACTCCAAGAGTTAAAACACTCTTGTGTTTGAATTAGCTCAGCAAGCATGAAAAGGGAAAACAGAGTTCTGTACAGGCTTGGTGGGAAGTGCCACACACAGGGGTCTGTTTACTATCCCAGGGAAGACAGGGAAGGATTTGTGCATGGGACAAAAAAATCGAGGCTGAATCCTCCCACAGAGATTTACATTCCAGAAGCAAGAAATAATCTGGCTTCAAGGTGCACAAACCCTGCAGAGCTCCTGCTGCAGCCACCCATCCGCGAGCAGCCACGCGTTCCCCTCGCTGCAATCCCGTAGCTCCATCTCCAGCAGCTCCCAAAGCTCTGCCAGGAAACCCTTCTCTTACCGAGCAGCTGACATCATCTCAAGTAGCCAAAGGCAATTTTGGATGTTGACTGTGCCCTCCTCAACTCCCAGAAGGATGAGCAGCAGGCTGACCCCTCTCTGGGGCCAGCCTGCGATGCAGTGATGGGAGGGAAACACAGGAGGAGGAGACACAGGACAGGGATCCTGCTTCATTCCTCCCATGCTCATTGGCAGCCAAGCCCTGAGCTCCTGCCTGCTCCATCCTACACCAAAAGCGACTTCAGGTTTCAAACATGGCCCACGGTGCAGCAAAGCATCTCCCTGTCGAGCATCCTCTGTTCACCAAAATGTTTGCAGATTGCCTGGCAGGAGAAACCCTTCCCTTAAGTATTCCCCCACTGGATATAGCCATAATAGGTCCAGCTCCAGGCTTTGCACCTGCACTTTTACATGGCTGTGCAAGAATTGCAACAAAGCAATTCTGCAGCTGCTCTAAGTTGTGCTGCATCAAAAAACTGCAAAGAAGCAGAGAGTTGCTGAAGGAAAGAGCCCAGATAATGCTGACCTTAATCTGATTAAGTTTTATTATAACATCTGGGACAGAGGGAAGGGAAAAAAAAGAAAATAAAAGAAGCCTGCCAGTTCATGACATCATGCATTTTCATAGCAATTTCCATTTTCTTGGCAGGGAGGGAAGGGGTAAGTATTACTCTCATCTGGATATCAGTTTGAAAACTGGTAAAGGTTAAAGAGCAATACATAAATCTGAAAAGATCTGTATATAAGGGTTTATATTCTTGCAGCTTTTTACTTCAGCCTCACGATTTTGTGACTATCTTTACTGTCTGGAGATGGGGGCATTAGAAAACATTCTGCTTTCATTTCTTCACTTATTTTCTTCATGCTTTTCAAGCTTCATTAAGTCTCCTTAAAGTAATTAACTGACAAGAAAGATGCACTGAGAACTAAGTTACATAATTACCTATTTTCCAGTGAATTTCTTCATGGCATCTTCTAGGCCAAACACTATTAAGGAAAGTGAATCCTCACCCTTGAACACTCTTCTACCTAAAAACCCACTAACAAGCTTTTACACTATTAACCAACTAGCCATAAATTATTAGGAATTCTATAATAATTAGGACTCATAAGTAGTAAACTCTCCACTAATTACTTAAAGGAGATTGTTCTTTCCCTCTCTTTTCCTTCTTTTTCTTCCCAAAAGTGCTGTCCTCACAGAAGACTAACTTAAATAACAGTCAAACATACCTAAAATAACATACCTACACATGGTAGGAAAGGAAAGAAAAATAAAGCTAATGATTTTGTTACATTTTTTAGGGATAAACTTCACAAAGTTATATGACCAAACCAACTGACAAATTAAGTTGATCTTGCCCTAATTAACCAAACTAGACAAGTGCTCTATCCCCATGGGATGCCTTTCAGGAATAATGGAAGACTGGATCACAAAGAATTAAAAAGCAGATTAAAATATATCTAGCCTACATCCAGACTAGATCTCACTCCTGCTTTTTCCTTTATACACGTCTCCTGTTAGGCTCTGTATTATAATGCTGGACATATTCTTTGAAGCTATATCCCAGCAATTTGAAAAAGGAAATCATAGCAAGTTTTGCATCCACCTGCAGTCACACAAAATGTAAGCTGCTTTTCTGATAGTTATAAGCAACTATTCCTTGAATCTGAAATTTCTCTCACTGATTTAAAGCAGTCAATATCGCCAGCTGCTTCGCAAATCTCATCTCAAGATTCCTATTAATGGAAAAACCTGTTTCCTTGAGTGACCCTATTCTTCTTATTTGACCTTTGCTACCACAGATCTGTGAGCAGAGCTGCTAATGGTCCCTATATGTCATGTCAGGGAGCGTGTCTTTGGTGCTTCCTCACAGCTGTATTGCCATTTGCTCGTCTGACCCTGAGCAGACGCTGCAGCGCCACAGCTCCATACACAAAATGTGTCAGCACCATTTGTTGTGTCTTCCATCATTACAAAAAATTGCTCCTGTCACTTCTAAGGGATATCTCTGGATGTTTTACAACAGCCAGGCACAGAGAGCTTGGGCACAAGATTTGCAGTGCGTTCGTTTCAGCACAATCTAAGAGCTCCATTTATTACAGCAAAGTAATAATAATAATAATACAGTCATTTCAGTTTTACTAAGCAGGGCTCCTTCAATGAGATACTGACCAAAAAACTCAATTGTTTTTCAACACAAACACCAACCTGGCTTTTCAGAAAAAAAAAAAAATTTGAAAGTAAATCCCTGCCCTAAAAATGGCATGTAACTTCAAATCTGCCTTCAAGCTGAAGAGTGTTTTCCAAATCTGTTTCACAACAACAGCAATCTCAGTCTTTCTACCCAAGGCTGAGTTTGACTGGCACAACAAATGTGTGTCTGACAAGCTGTGCTTGGTGCAAAAGTCAGACTAGCTCCTGTCTGCTACAAGTTTTTGCTTGCTCTCCTGAAAATGCAATAACGAAGCAAAACGGAAGAAAATTCACCATTAGAGACACTTGGCTTTGGACTGCTATTAACACTCACTCGTCAAAACACATGGCTTCAACGACAGCATTAGTGCAAATATGGATCACACAAGTGACTTGGCAGAATATTCTTTTGCACCATCTGTTTTCAACATATTTGCTCTCCACGAAGCACCATGGAAATTTCATTGCAAGGGAGTTAAAAGGAAATAGCTCTGTGGAAACGGGAGTTAGTCCATCCGTTCTAGGATGGACCAGGCTCTAAACACATCAAAACCAAGCTTTTCAGCAGGGCTAGTCCTGCTGCCTGGACTTGCCCCCTTGATAGCCTCCATGAATATGTTCACAGCAAAGCCAACCTTCACAGAAAATTCTTATAGAAGAAAATTCAGCATGTAAGTTCTGAGAGGCCAGGTCAGATGCACTCATCATCATTTAACTGTCCAGGTAGATGACATTAAACTGAAATAATTAAAAATCAGCATTGAGTGCTTCCTTAACAAGTTATAACACATGACAAGTGTTATAGACTTGACCCATAAGAAATTTGTTTAGAAGCCACAGAAATTATCCCCACTTATCCCCACTGGTATATAGTAGTTAAAAACAGAAAAACAAAAAAAATAAAATAGTAGTGTAGAAAATAGCTTCATTAAGACAGCTCAATGCAACCACCTAAGTGTCAGCAAGCTGAAAACAAGGAAACTAATGAACTGGCTTGTTTTCATGCTGGTGGTTCCTTTCCAAAGAGTTTACAGCAACATGTATTCTGAGTAACAAAGCATAAGAACCAGTGAGCACATCAGTACCAAAAAAGGCAACTGATCTGAAAATATCACGAGAAAGTACTACAAGAGCTTATCTGTCATTTCCCTGCTGAAGCCTCTCTCCTGAAACACAGAAACATCTGCAAAGAAGCAGAGACATGAGCTAACTACACTCACCATTACCCCAGTTTAAACAGGTTTCTCAAAATTCCCTTCAACTTGTACACACAGCCACAGATTTTTGACAAAAATCTAAATTAAAAAGGCACAGAGAATTTCAGTGACTTACCTTGCAGCGTTAGATGCAGATCATCTATTTCAGAGGAAGCCTGCTCCTCTGTTGATGCAGATGACTGCTCTGATGCCATATTGAATTCTATGGTGATTCTTCAATCAATTTCCAAACTGAAATTATATTTAAAAAAAAAAAAAAGGAAGAAAATCAGTACAGTTTTGCATAAAAATTGATGATGCTCAATGATGATGTGGCACCAACATACACATTTTGTTTTGGGTTTTCCTCCCTTGGTCAGCTGTTCCCTCAGTAATACAGAATAAAGTGACTGTTCCCAGTGCAGGAACACAAGCTTTGGTCCTTTGACTCATTTCTAGCAGTGGCCAGTAACACTCCACAAAAATAGGATCCCAGTGGGTCTTGCCATGAAAACAAAAGCACCAGGATTAGGAAAATTCAAACACCATTGCTTTCTTTGAGAAAGCCAAGGTGACAAAAGCTCACATTGCCTTCTGCAGACTGGTAGCTACCAAACCTTGTTTTTTTAATCCTTTGTACCTTTCAGTTCTCCCTTCCTGCCTGGATAATTGTAACAGAATGGAAACAATTCAGGCAGAATCTGCAAAGATTAAGATGAAATGAAAAAGCAGCAGTTACCATATGAGAATCAACACAACTGCTGTCTCTGTCTGGTACCTTTTTCACTCTTCAGACCCCATGAAGGAGTTTCTTCTTCCAACTCTTCCATTTTCCTCTCCCTGGATACCTCCCCTATCCCTAATGCAACTTTAGAAAACAATATGCTCTATCTTCCTTAAAAAACTACAAGTGATCCTTGTTCTGCAGTATTGTTCAACTTGCCACTGTAGGAAGAACTCAATGCTTAAGATAGAGACTTATTTTTACCAAGAACTCAGAAGTTAAACATATTCAAAAAGTAATTAAGCTGAAATTAAATTAAGGGCTTACTCTTAAACAAGCTTTGTTACCTACACAACTGTAACCTTTTCACCAGAAGCACTAGAATTTCCACACCATATATTAATAACTCATCCACCAAGTATATGTCAAAATAAAGGGCGTGAATAGATGAGTCAGGAAATACAACATTAAGGAATGCCAGAGAAATTCTTACATCCATTCCCTTGTGCACATGAATCATGAGGCAGCCTTTGTTTACTCCACTCTATACTATTTTTCCTCACTCTGTCTCCTTCACTGAGCAGAAAGGAGAACATGCATTTCACAAGGAGCTCTTCAATATTTTACTTTCCTCACTCTGAACAATGTGTGTCCCTGTGCTTTATCCAAGAGCTGACAGGATTATTGAGTCCCTCCCAAGATTTTCTATGGTATTCACCACCCCAGCACCTGAACATTTCACAAACATCAATCAATTCACATTTACAGCACCTACAAGAGACATGGGGTTATTGCCCACATTCAGAATCACAGCACGCTCTGGGCTGGAAGGGACCATCAGTCCAACCCCCCTGCCATGGGACATCACTTTACTGATGACAAGCAAAGGCCAGACAGAGAGAAAAACAGCAACAAAAAAAAGTCTCTGGATTTCCAGAGAAATAGGTATTAGCTGATATGGCTGAAGCACTGATTCCAGTTGCTGCAGTGACCAGGCAGCACTTCTGCAAGTCACCAACAGCATACAACTGCAACTCAAGGCACCAGATGTGAGCAAGGGGAGTTCCAGCTGGGGCAGGTAAAGGTCAGACCTCTCTGGATAATCAAAAAACCCATATTCTACAAGAGTTTGGCTTGCCTAGCAAGCAAAAATAGGAGGAAAAGGACTGATTTGATCTTTGGCTGGCACAAGAACATGGTGATATAAACAAGCCAAGCCTTGAGGTTATGATGGAAATCACAAGGTATCTATCTAAATTAGCCAAGAAAGCCAACAAAATGCTGGGCAGCACAAACAAGGGCATCACCAGCAGAGACAGAGAAATCACTGTCCCACTCTGCTCAGCACTTGCTAGGACACCTGGAATACTGGGTGCAGTTTGGGACCACACTGTACAAAATATTATGTGGACAGGCTGGAGAGAGAAGAGCACGAAGATGAGTGGGAGTCCTGTGTGGGGAAATGGCTGAGAAAACTGAGTTTGCTGAGCCTTGAGAAAAGAAGGCTAAAGGGAGAGACCTTATTACCATGTTCCAGTGTTTGAAGGGTGCCCACAGAGAGGATGGAAACTCCCTTTTGACAAGGGGTCACAAGGAAAACACAAGAGGTAGTGGGTACTGCTAGGGAGATTTTGATTAAACACAAGAGGAAAATTTTTCATAGAACAATCACTCATTGGATTCATCTCCCCAGGGAAGTGGTGGATTCCACAACATTGGCATTGTCATGATTTGACAGGGCAGGATGATGTGCCATCTTGTCTGGACCATGCTTTTAGCACAAAATATTGGACAAGATGGTCCTTGAGGTCCCTTCCAACCTGGAATTCTATAATAAATACTGGGCTCTTACAGGAACTGAGGATGGGCAATGGCTGAGCAAGAATCCAGTGCTCACAGCTATGCCCAAGGCAAGGCAATCTTTCCTGGGAAACTCCCTTCTTTTTTGTCTCAGGATTACGCAATAAAAACCCAAAATCTGAAAACACAAAATGTCAGGTGGCCTTAATGTTTTTTGGGTATGACTAAGTCTTGAATTTGGTTTTTTGATCACCACCTTGAAGCTGATGACAAATGGCCCAAGTGGGATGTATGTAAGCAAACTCCCAAACAGTGGAAACTTCCACATCTGTTCAACTTCAAAGCATCTACATTTGAGACAGTGACATGGGCAGAGCCAATTTACATTCAAGTAACCTGCATGATGCTGAAGTCACTGGCAGCACAGTCCAGAGAAAAGGAGCAGGATTTGGCATCAAAATTCCATTATAATAACAGGAAAGTATGCAAGAGCCTGAACAACTCTGATGGACACTTCATAAACAACACAAAGTGTATTTTTAACCTTTCTGTGACTGTTCCTCCTCTGTGCCCAACCCTTGCCAGCTACAGCAATAGTGCCTCTTTTTATGTGCTTCACTGCACTTCATGTAATGGCACCCCAATCAGTTCAGTAAAGCAGTTAAAGCTAATAAAACTTCCAGGATTTCAAAGCAGAAAGCATATTAAGGTCTAAAGCAGGAATAAACTTTATTTGTTACTTAATTTATTAATTAATTAACTTAAATTACAGCACATGCTCATAAGTAAAGAAAAGCATATGCTCTTATATTCTTTTAAAGTCAATTTATACCCTCCTTCCCAAAAGGATGAGAAATTTTAAAGTGTTTTCTTTAAACACAGACATCCACTCAATGAATCCACAGTGCAGGTTATGAAGACACACAGCTAATACCAGGTAAATTTATGCTAAAGCTTTCATGTCCTTCAAACCCTCAATTCACCATCCAACACAGCACATGCATTTTGCCCTGCCCCAAGAGAAGACTCCACAGCTGCTTTGAAGGGGAGACACAAACACAGTCTTGGAGGACACACCTGCAAGGATTAGTCTTCTTTAAAAGGTACAAGGTACAGATTGTCTGAGAAGGGATTATACAGGGATGATATGCCCACTTTGTCCACCTCTCTGCCCCAAATTTCATTCAAATACAACATTGTCAACTGTAACTATATCATCACAGCCTCTGAAGAGTCTAAAACAATCAAGCACTCAAGAGTCTAAAACCACCAACCAGCAATGGTTTTCATTGGTAGTAGGAAGGATCATCTTTTCTATCTCATATTTAACTCAGTTATTTTGTTTCATAACAACTCAATGAACTGCAGAGCTAAACCAACCCTTCCCTTCCAAGAAATGCTGGAAGACTAGGAAATACATACCCACAGTGTTGAAAAATAAATCAAATGCTTTCAAACTACACTTTGTCACTGGGGATAAAGCAAAGGTGAAGGGAATGACCTTGTCTCTCCCTCCCCCTGGAGAATTTAGCATTAATGTAGGAAAGCATTAACTGCTTTCACCTTGGGATAGCCTGTGAAGTATCACAAAGAGGCAGTTCCAGGCACACTGGGATCTTATTTCCAGTGGATTCATTTCCTGTGGATTAATTTATGTGAATTGCACCATTGTGCAAACTCATCTTTTCTCCAACGCAGGGAAAGTCATACAAGAAAGGTGCCATTAGCAACGTCCTGCTGGAGAAGAAAGCTTTCCATGGTGTTCTCCATGGGGCAAATTCTTGGTCACCTGGGCTCATTCTACAGCTCAAATGGTTAAACCATCAACAAAAGCTTTCCCTGTGATGAGGGCACTCCTGAGACTCAAACCCTTCTTCCTCTACTTCTCCAGCTATTTCCACAACAAGCACCTAAAACTACTGGTGGAAATTATATCAGCACAGTTGTACCACATCAATTTTAGTGTATTTTCCCTTCCTCTACCAAATTCAGCTGATATTAGCCAGCAGATTGCAGAAAATCCTGGGCATTAACATACACACATAGGCACACTGATAAGAGAGAAACCCATGAGCAAGTAGCAGACTGCAAATCTCAAGGAACTAACCTGAAAATAATCATACCCGGGCTTTGCATTCCATTATCATAAGAACAGACAACACTGATTTAAATACCTGGTCTCCAGTGAGGCTTAAGTTCTAATGACACCTAAGAGATGCTCTTCTTAAGCAGAGTCTTTGTAAGGACATTCTTGTCTCAGAAGAAAGGGTGAAAAAAAGTTTCAGATGGATTTAGAGGATTCATTAGAAAGGATTTCACAGCCTTAACATTAGTTCAAATCAGGGTGGTTTGCAAACCTTGGCTTTCAGCTGTTCCAAGTACCGCAGATGGCAAGATTCCATGGCATGGAAAACCCAGCAGTTACACAGCACGCTCCTTGCAGTTAAACCACTGCCATCTTCAAAAAACAATGCCTGTAACTACAGCTAAAACAGGAAATGGCTATTTCATCAATTAATTTAAAGCCATCTCTACAAAGCAGCTGTGCACAGTATTTAGGAAGCAAGGCAAATTAGTATTTTCCACACTGTCCCAGGTAAGAACCTTTTTAGCCCCCCAGTTCACAGCTAACTTGTGCACGTCCCTGCACAGATGTACCCTCACAGCCTTCCCCAGGAGCCAGTCTTGAAAAATCATATGCCATGAAATTAGCTCAGTTTTGCACTCCTTGAAGCTGAAAGCAGCAGATACCTTGCAAACAAGCCCAGCTAGAGGTAGCTGAACATTATAACCCACTGTTAGTAAATCCCTGCTTCATTGGTTTTGCCTTTGGAGATCCATGCCCCATACTTTCCCAATTATGTTGGCTGCATGCTTTCCACTGGTGTTGCAATAGGAATTGCAGACATCTTTTCATGGCATCTCCAACTGCTTGTTTTTACTTTTCCTCCTTTGAAGTGCTACTGATTATTTATGACCCACTCAGGGACTCAAAGACCTGCCCTCCACAGAGGCCTCTCCATGTAAACTGAAGTCTGTTCCTAGCAACAGATTATTATTACTCATGCACTGAGCCAAGCCAACATCATGAACAGAAACGGCAGATTTTTATCTTTGGTGAACCAATCCAAAGGAAGTAGAGCTCCACAGTGCTGACCAACTGAAGACCCTTTCCTTTTTGGCTATTAACAAAGATCTCTGTTTATTTTAGATTCAGAAAGAAGAAGCAACATTCAGAGGTGCGAGTCTTGAGCCTTGCAAAGTGCTACTGAGCCACCTTTTTTTTGGTAAGCTATTTTTCTCTAAGTTTGACAGAGCCTCCCCTAAAGGCAAATTGTTGGCATCCAAGTCATGACCCCATGACCTAAATAATTATCACAGGAAACCCCACATCAAGTTTGTTTTGTTTTTGCTCTTTTACATTATTTTCTTTCCCCATCACTTCTCGTGTACTCACACCTCTGTTAAGCCAGAGAAGTTCACACAGCTCTTCAGTTTGATGGTCCTGCTTTCTCCTAAAGACTTCACTCACAATAGTTTCACCACATTTTCACTCAGTGGTGGGGAGAAAGGTCTGTTTAAAGGATGCGTTTTCTATCACCTTTGCATTTAAACACTTCTATTTTTTTAAGATCCTACTCCAAACTGAAGTTCATCCCTTCCACCTTTAAAGCACTTGCCAACATCGTTCTTCTGGGCCATCTCAGATTGTATCACACTCCCAACTGGAATGTGATCACACCGAAAACATGCTGATCCCCCCCCTCCCTTCAAAGCCAGATTCTTCAGGATGGCAAAAATCAGGACAGCATCACTGACAGATCTACCTTGACTTCCTCCCTTGAGGAATTGACAACTTCTCTGTGTCTGGCAGAAAAATAATTATTTGTCATCATCCAGTATGCAATAACGACATATTCTCTGTGCTTCCCTGGAGCAAGAAAAGTGCTTCCATTAGGTTTCCATCCCTTTGAAGGTGATAGAGAAAAGAGGCTATAGCCTCCTGATCCTGCGTGACACCTAACAGCAGTCAGATGGGTATCAGCCAGTCTTTTAATAAGTGGTATTAGTACATGTGGCATCAGAGAGACTTTGCATTGCCCGGGATGAAGTTGAAATAAGCCTGGCCTTGGGTACTCCTATGCTCTCAGTAGCTGGAGATGAAGGAATCCAAAAGAGAAAAGCTTGGAAAAGACTGAACAACTCTGCTCAGGTAGAACCAAGCCAAGAGAGCATTAGATAAATCTGCAAGACGCCAAACCCAAAGTACCCAAGATCTTCAGGAGGTGCAGAGCTGGACATGAGGCTGCACCCCACTGCCACAGAAATTATCTTGTCTCATGTGACCTGATGCTCTGAAACCAAGCGGACAAGTAAGGACTGCTCCAAAGAAGAAGAGCTGCAAGACCAAGGCAGTTCTTATAAGTTTATTTATGACAAGCAGCAGCAGTACATTTTTTTTATACAGGGGCTTCCCAGTGATCTATTTATAGGTTTTGAAAACCAGCCAGGAGAAGCATATGAGTATACAAAAGCCACACCATTTTGAAGGCCAGCAAATGTTGCTGGTTCGTCTTTGATTTACACATCAGTAACACTTCCTGTTACAGAAGCACAATGGATCTTCTCATTGTGTTAATCAATTTTAAAACACTGTTAGCTAAGTGTCTTTCTTGACCTTTTCTCTTTTTGGTGGGGTGGTAATATATCAGTCATCCTGGTACAATTACACCGTTTGAAAACTGCACTCACTCCGTGCTGATGTTAACACACACAGAGAAATGCTTTTATTAACAGAGTTAAGCCTTGTTCACACAGTCACAAAGGTTGACCCACAGAGGAGCACGATGCAATTACTTGCCCTCAGAACAAGAGCTAATCTCACATCTATCTGTTCCCAAGTGGGAAGGTAGTGCCAAAGCACACTGACTAAAATTATGGAAACAATTCAGTTTTCAACTGGTTTCCAAAATTTTCCATATTGTTAATAAATGCAAGAACTGCTCAGGACTTAAAATCACAGTTGTTAAGGTAAAAAAGAGGAGTGTTGAATGCCTGGAGGCTCAGGAAGCTGATGCCATACACCTCCATCACTCCAGGGTCCACTGCTATGCAGGAAGCCAAAAACACCACGGTGACTTCATGCCTCCATCAATGTCAAGGACTCGGGCAACAATTCAGTCTCCAAAACACAAAGCCCATCAGCACACTCCAGCCCAAAACTACCTGTGCAATGCCCCAAAGCCTCCAATTATGTCCAAAAAGCCATTCATCTGTTGCTGTGAGGCCAGAATGGAAGAGTTTTTCCAGAGCAGGGACTGGTCTCACACTCCCCCACCAGCCAGAGCAGCTCCAAGGCCGCTTCTCGCAGATAATGGGGCTGTGGGGAAGGGTTATCACAAAAACAACGTGAGAAACACGGGCTGGCTCCAGAGCCATGCTGTACCTGGGAACTGCATCCAGCGCGCAAACACGACCTCCTCCTACGCGCCGGGCTAACTAGGAAGGCAGGCAGCAAGATGATAATCGCTGTCATTTCACTCCCACAAGCCTCTCCTCCTTTTCCCACGACAGACAGCCCTACCTGGCCGCTTGCCCGGGCTAGCCAGGCTCAGGCTGTAGCCACGGAGTAGCCACGGCGTGCCCGGCCTCCTCCGGGAAGGGGAAAGGGCGCAGCGCGGGCGGGCAGCGCGGGCGCCGCAGGGCGCAGACAGACCTCTGACCTTTGGCTGCGCAGTTCCAGTGCCAGAGCCACGCTCTGCTCCGCTCTCACAGCCCCTCCTCGGCCTTCCTGGCCCAGGCCGGGCTGTACAGTAGGGAAGGGACGGGAAGGGGGCGGGAATGGCCTGCAATCACAGAGAGTTTTAGCTCTCACGCCTGATCGGAACAAACTGGACTGCACTGCCTACGCTGACCAAGCAGGAAGCATCGCAGTAAGTTGTTCTTCTTATTTACAAGTGTTTCCCTCCCTTGGATTGCGACTGAAAGTCAGTGTTTTGATACAGACACACAGGCACACTGGAAGCACTTTACATGGTAAAGATATTTTAAATAGCAATATATAACAACTACACCTGCTTGGCATTAATGGCATGATATTCATGAGAAACAGGCTCCTAGTAATATACTGCCTTTGAAAGAATACAAATGTTTCCTTCCCACTGCCTTCCCAATTCCCTTTTTCCCCAAATAAAGGAAACAGTCAGATGGTTAACACACTCATTACTCAGTTGAGCAAAGCTCTCCTAAGCAATAAAAAGGCTTGGAGTTTCTAAATTAAATCATAACACTGTTCAGAAAGACCTTCCTGAAGAGCAGTAATCTCTTTTAGGAAGTAAGGAAAAGAGAAAGCCACTAGGGATAGTGGCAATCTGAACACAGGAGTTTACACTAAAGCAGGGACTTGCTCTGACTGAGCAGAATCCCTGGAAGCAGCAGAGCAATGTTTGCACAACAGACCTCGCAGACAGAGCCGGGAAAAGGGGAGGAAAGTGAACTGCACCGTGGATTTGGGAGCCTAAAGAAAAAGGGCATGTCTGAAGCTAAACCCATCTGCTTTGGCAGTATTCCTGCAAGGATCACAAACTTGTTGTGACCACTAAATATAGCAGAGAAAAGGAATCTACTGCAAGTAGCTCTCTCCATCAGTGCTCACTGTTCTACGCGGGCAGAAGAAAAACACAAAACAGAGATTTGTCAAGCAAATGGCAAACGAAGCTTGCCAAATTTGAAGGGCAAACTACAATTTAAATGATAGGTCCTAGCCTGGCAGCTGTGAATTCATCAGCTTCTCTCTCAAGCATGTCCAATCAAGGCTACAGCAATGCAAGCTACTATGCTTCCCCAGCACACCTCTCCTCTGACTTGCGAGGGGCTGCCTCTCCAAAGAACGAGTTTTTTCATCTCCCTATAATTCTTCCAGCTGAAATTCCCTTCAAAGTGCTAGTTCAGGGTCTTGTTTGTTTGTTTTATGTCTTCTGTCCCACGTGCTTCAAGGTCTGTGGGCAGAGCAGCCTTTCTACAAGCACAGCCTGCACGCTCACATGCCTGTGCTGGTTCTGCACATACAAAGGGGCCCCTCGACGGTGGCGTCTCCCACACTGAGTGAGCAGGACCTTCTCCACTAAGAAAAGCACTTTCCTTTACCACTTAATAAAATATCATTGTCTTTGCTTTTAAAGAATTAGCTGCTTTAGGGGAAAGAAAAGAAACCCACAAAGGTATATCTCAGATTTATAGCATTGTTTCAAGCTCCTAGAGTAACTTTGTGTGTGCAGTGAAAACGTGGCCAAACACTGTTACTCCTGCCAGTGCTGATGCCAGAGAAGACCAAACAGCCAAAGGGCTCATAGACAACCCAAGAGAAAGAACTTGACGTTGCACAGTAAATTGCAAGAATATTCTTGCTATACAAATATTCTTCTTACTATACAAAATAAAAAAATAAAATACAGGTGCAATTGCAAAGCCAAGTACTCCAAATTAGAAGCAGCCCAGATTAAAGAATGCCTTACTTATATCATGCATTCCACTTCTGCACACTCAGGGTGACAAGAGTCCTCCCATCCAGGTCTGAATCACGGGGTGTCCAGGCTGCTTTCTCTGAGAATCAGGATTTCTTACAACGCAGGCAAACCAAGACAGATGCCCGTGAGCCCCGTGCATCTCCCTGGCTGAAAGGCACCAGCATTACTGACACAAAAGTTACTTGCAGACAAGTCCAGTCAAGCACCAGGGCCGTGTTGCGTAAGCAGAGCTGCTGCTCCATCCTGTCCCGGGCCAGGCAGCACTGCCGGGCCAAGCAGGTGAGGTAAGACATGAGCCAGCCCCAGCCCGAGCCAACTCCAGCCCACCAAGGCGTGTCTCTGGACAGTTTTTAGGGACACACCTCTAGGAGTCACCATCCAGAATGAAACCCCAGCAGGGAGATGGTGTGTGATCACCAACACAAGCCCTTCAACAGGATGTGCTTCAATTTCCTCACAATTCACACACTGGCTTTCAGTACAGGGAACTCTGGGACTGGCTTCTCGCAGAATTTTTGCAAGAAACACGTTCTGAGTCACCTCTGAGCTTTGCAAAGGTGATGCCTTCACTCACCAATATTATCTGTAAAGCCATTCCAAGGCTACCTACAGCACCAGGATGGCACAATCGCTCTGCAGGAGCACTGTTTGCTCACACTAAATTGCACAGCTACCCACTTCCACCCCCTGAGGAACTCCTGAGGTGACCTGGCCATGTAATTGGGAAGAAAATCCAGACTTTTCACTTCTCTAAAACAAAGTCGGTCCTGCTCTTGATTCCCTCTTACAATAACAAGCTCTGCTTTCTCCATCCCAGGGGTATTTCGTCATCAACATTCCACCCAGTTTTGCATAAGAAACAACACTGCAAACTGTTTATCATACATTCTTTTTCTTTAAAAAAAAAAAACAAAACAACAAAAAAGCCTACCAAACAACTCTAAACCTGTCAGCCTTAACTGTGAAACCACTTGTTACAGGCTGAGCAGTTGAAGAAACAGGATGACAATGCCAGGAAATACCTGGAATTGATCTTCAAAGTTTATTTTTGGAGACTGGCTTTTCTCCCAGCTCTTATTTAATAATTTGCTCTTTCCCTCCTCTCCCTAGTTGTTCCCTCCAGGGTCAAATTGCAATCTGTTTCACCTCCTGGAGTTCACCCACAGACCCCCTAAGAAGAACTTCAGGAATCAAATTCTGGCTCAAACAACACGTTCTTTCTATTTCATGGCTATCATATTCTTTCTCAGGTATCAGGAAAGATAGAATAGTCTGGTATTTGTCTAGAATCAGACGTGCACAGGATCCATTTAACACTCAGTACCTGCCTGTGCTTCACATCTCTGCTACACAAGCAAATTTCTTCAGCAAAGTCATTTAGCAAAAGAAGTCCTTTCTATTGTGAACTAGTTCTCCACACTAGAGGAATTTTATCCTTAGCCTACCTGGTTTACCAGCTCAGATAGGATTTTGCTACAAGACCTGGTGATTTCTTTTCCAGACTGCTAAACGCCACAATGGTGGCAGCAACACCTCAGAGGGGACCAGGGTGCGGCTCCCCAAGGTTTGCATTTAGATCTATATATTGCATGCTGTGGATGTGTCTGCTTAAAGAGTTTCCACGCATCACCCAACCACCAGGAACAGCCACACTTGCAGTCCTGGGCCATGACAAGACTGAACTGCTGCACATTTACCCCAAGGTTCGGGTGCTTGTGACTGAGAACACACACAGTCACCCTCAGCAGCCTCGTGGGTGCACAATACTTCAGCATTGTGCACAATACTTCAGTGTTGTGCCTGAACTATGGATTTTTGCAAGAGAAAAGGACAGGGAAAGGAGGCTGAGCCTGTGTAATTTTGCAGAAGGTTTCCAGCCAAATGAAGTGAGTATCTGCCAGGTGCTGTCCACCACCGAGAGCCAGTGCCAGCATCACCCCCAGGAGCGCAGCAGATTGCAAGGCAGCTGCGAGGAGCTCGGGCAGGGGAAGGAGCACACCCCTGGGAGCCCACAGTGCCCTCACTGCTTCCACCTCTGCCACTAACCTGATGTGTGACCTTGAAAACGCCACTCTGCAAATCCCCTTCGGCCTCTTACTTACAGCAGATTGTCAGGTCCAGCCCAAAGCTTGTCTGAGTCCAGGGACTGAGCAGGGTGAAGGGTGGATTTAAACTGGACGTTGCTGTCTGCTCCCCAGCCAAATGCCTTACACTGCACAACCAACACTGAGTCTGGTGGAAATGAGGACACTCAGAGCCCTCCAAGATGCTCTGCTGGGACATGAGACACTTTGGCCGAGATTCAGCTCTCCTGACACTTAACAGCCACAGGAGCAGTACCTCTGTAAGTGCTCTTTGTTTGAGCTCAGCAGAAACAATGGAGAGGAACACGCACTTTTAGGGCAGTTTGTCCAATGTATTTTTAGATGTCCAACTCAGTGTGGATGAATCATGGCTCAAAAGCGTGTGCTCCTCTCCAGTGACTATGAAAGGAGTCTGGAGAACTGTCTTTCGTGCAGATTGTTATGTTATATAGTTTGGCAAAATGAACTGTGGCCTTTTAAGATGGGGGAAAGGAAGGAAACAAAGCAGCAACCCCTCAGGTTACACTGAAGCACCATCCAAGTGCTCTGTGCCTCCCTCCTCCAGAAACACCTTGTAACTAGATGATACACAACCACCTTCACCCTTGGGCCTGGCTTTGCTAGAAGAATTTCATTCAGTTACTGAATTTGCATATTTCACCAAATATTCCTGCAAGCAGAGCTGCACATTGCTCACGATTCAAGAGCCACCAAGAAGCTGGACATGCTTCTTGTGAGTCAGCTTTCGTTCCTTTCCCTGCATCATTTAGGTGGTTATTAACAAAAGCCCACACAACACAGAGGTCTCTGATGGAAATTGAACAGAGTTTCTCAGGTGTCTCTACAGCCACTTCATGGATGCATGTACAGGCTGTCACAGACCAAGGGGTACTCAGTGTATTCCTTCCCCTCTCTGCTTAAACCTTTTGCTCCACCATTCATCAACTCCTGGTCTTTCTCCTGGCAACCAACAGCCCAGAAGATTCACAAAACAAAACTTTTTCCCGCAAACCCCACACTTCTGACTCCTCCCTACACTTCCACAAAAGTAATTACAAGTGCTTTATTTTCCATCTTAATTGTCATTTCCTTTGACAGAACTTGTAGCCTAAGTCTTAATGCTCAGATAACTAATGGCATTCTTTTCTCTTCTTCCTCATCCCTGGTCACAAACAGTATTGCTTGTACCAGGGTCAGCAGTTCCTTAAAAACCTCTCGAGCCAATCTGTGCAGCTGCATTGTGCAGGGAGTTATCAGCAGGCTGCAGGAAGGTTAGAAAGCAAACATGCCTCCCTACGAGACCAAAGTTATGCCTGGAGTCAAAGCCCCGTCCTGTTTCCCCTCCTGGGGGGAGATAACAGCCTGTTCTACACCAGCTCTTTCCCTCACACAGCTTTCTGCTGTGCACACAAGCTGGACTAAACCAAAGTTCTAGCCCCACTCCCTCTTCTGTTCCTGTCCTGGTCCCTCTGCCTCTCCACAGGAGCAGATTGTTCCATCTCCTGCTGTAAATACTTGTCCATGTAGCTGATCTACAGACGTTGTCTTCTTTGTACCCTCACCAACACCAGGAGCTGTGTGTGATCCATGAAGGTGGCAGAAGTTGGTCAGTATTCAGCAGCAGTATTCAGTCTGCGATCCTTTTGCAAAAGAAAATGCTCCAAACGAGAGGGGTCTCTCCCCTCCCATCATTATCCCAAGCCAAAATACATCCATCCTTCACAGTGACTGCTTGCTACTGGCACCCTTCATGCTCTGCAGGATGCAAGTCAGTCCAGGAAGGGCAAGGCAGTCAAATTCATGTCCTATGGGATTACCATGAGCTGTATTTTATGATTCATAGTCCAGCAGCTATATGTTCTACCACAGGTATAAACTCCTGCTCCTCCTGCAGGAACTGCATGTCAGCACAAAGAGTGGGGTGAACATTGCCTGTCCCTTAACATGGATACACCACTTGTACTCCCATACATTTACATTCCTGACCAATTCATCCACACCAGCTGAAGTAAAAAACTCCCTCTGACCCAAGTCAGGTCTTGATTCCTCCTCTAGAGAGCAAAAATAGCAAAATCAGATCAACCTGCTCTGCCAGTGTCTACATGGCCACCTCTGCCTCAGTTACAGGAGTCCCCCACCCAAACCGTTGAGGGATGAAATTCAAGCAAGGAAAGATTAGGTGAGAGGTGTATGAAATGTCACCTTCCCTTTAATCACAGCTTATGGATCCATCCCAAAGCATTACTCATGCAGTGCTCCACACTCCACATTGTGTATAATCCCACTGCCTAATCCAACTACTTGTTCAAACAGGAACGTTGCTAGGAGTGGGTCCTTGCCACCACTGGGAGCATTCCTTCAAGACCACGTCCTCTCCCACATCTAGAAGGACCACAACAGCTCAAAAAAACCTGCAGGAAAGATAGAGCAAGCGTGGTGCACACACAGCTCATCCATTCAACACGACACAGCCCATGGCCATCCTCTCCCACGCTGCCAGATCACGTTGGGGAAACACTTCAGTTGTGGTAAGCAACAGATAAGCATCTCTGCACCGACACAGAAAAAGCATCTCAGCTGGTAGACTTTTAAAACCGGTATTTATTGTGCCTCAGGGAAGAAAATAAATTGGCTAAATGGGCTGAAAGGCACAGCTTCACTAGGAAGAGCTTGGATTGTCTCTTCGCATCTTTCGGCACAAACCCGGCCATTGAGAGCCCAGATCTAAAACAGAGCCACAGTTGCTAAGAAAACAGCGCTGCAAACAGATGTCAGGAGATGATTCATGGAGTAAGGGCATATCCCTGTACTACAGATAAACCAAAATGAATGAGGCTCTTTATACCTGATCTCCCAAGCTGGCCTTCTTCATACCCACTTTGGGACTTTTTCTTTAGTTCCTTTCTATATTCAGATGTTGAGGAAACTGAGCAGAGCTGAACTCACTGTTTATTGAATAATTACTAGTAAAGGGGTTTTACAACATGCATGATTAACTCAATAAATGGGCTAAACTGTGGTCCATTTTCCTCCTAAAACAATGCAATTTTCTCCCAAAGCATGCAAGCCATCTTTCCCAAAACATATCACAAGGAGTAACATAAAACACACAGATAAAAACTGCAAAGAAGCAAACAGTAACTGGTTGGGTTTTTTTTCCTAACTTTCTCTTTCAGCATAAAACTTAAAATTAGCAGCTAGAGAGATAAAGCATTTTCAAGCTATTAGATCATTAGCCAGCAATGCACACTGCTCCTTGAATTACTTCATTGTGTCTCTGCTTAAAATCTTTGCCTGACAAATAAATAAAAAATAGCTGGCATACTACAGGACTGGTCAAATGCTACTGACACCAAAAAAATTCTCAGTTACTTAACTTTTAGTCAGATTTAATAGGAGAAAGATTAGCTCCTTTATTAGAATATCCAGAATCATGTAACATCCCGAGTTGGAAGGAACCCCCAAGGAGCATTAAAGTACAGCTCCTTTGCCCCTCTTAAACAACCATGCTCAAATCTTAGCACTGTATGATATCAGCAGCACTTAACAGAGTTTCCTGAAGGTGTTCATAAGGAATTGTTTAAATAAAGGAACTTTAATACATGTTTTTATAGAAAACCCAGGTAAAAAGGTAATTATCATTCATTACCATTCATTAGGAAGAAGGGAAGAATGAACATTAATTTATACACTTCTGAATAGGTGTTTGTACAGCATTTCACAAGAGGGAGGCCCAAACATTGCCACTGCACACATCAGTACATTATTGTGGTCACTGCTGGTGTTTCATCTCCAAATTCCAGTGCCACCACCCATCCCTCTCTTCAACTCATCCCCACTGCCACCACCTGCAGATGCCAGGGCTTCCTCTCCCCTGCCACCTCCTGCTCACTCCACACCACCCCATCCTCTCTTGCTGCGACACGCTGCCTTCTGCCTCGGAAATCAATTATTTAGGCTGCCCTGATTTCAGCCAGAGGTGGCTGTGTGTGCAGATATTGTGAGCAGAGTTAACAGCTGCCACCCTGCTCCTTCTCAGAGCTACAAAGCCACCCTAGAAGCGGCTGAAGCCCATGACACAGCTAACCAGGCGCCAGCAGCCGCGTGTTGCTTCTGCAGGAATTGCATTTCACACAGAGATGTAAACAGACGTGCCCGCCAAGCTACGGCTCTGCTCACTTGGCCAACAGTCACAATAACGAGCCAGGACGCTGCATGCGGCACTTACATCTTTGTCCGTCTGTCTGTCCTGCAAGGGCAGATCACCCTGTGAGTTGAGAGAGAGAAAAACTCAGGGACGACAGAAAGAGGGGGAGAGGACAGGCGGGACACAGAGAAAGAGGAAAGCAGAGGCATGAGGAACACACCATCCCAGACATGATAAAGGCTGTGAGAAACTCTAAAACTTGCTCAGAGTTTTCGCTCTGTAGATTCCCAGTAACTTGAGGAAGGTGCACCTGCTCTACTTCCTGATGCCTCCAGCAGCTCTCGGGAGAAACAGAGAACAACGATTCAGTTTGATTCAGAACGATTCAGACTGAGCCCAGGTTTAGTTCTGGAGGTGAAAGGAGGACAAGGAGCCTTCCCTTAAATCCACAAACGCACACACAGAGCACCTGACACTAAGTCAGCACCAAGTTACAGACAGGGAGCCCCACGTGCGGCATCCCATGGGCTGGAATAACACAGATCCGTAAAAACTACTCCGAGAGGAAGCCGGCAGCTGCCAGGAGCCCTAGAAAGACAGGAGAAAGGGAGGGAAGGCAGGAGGGAGGCTGGCAGCAAGGCGGGAAAGAGAAAGGAGCCCATGTGCCGCGGGAAGCACAGAGCGCTCGAGTCCTCAGCGGGCAGCGCTTCACCGGGGCAGCAGCACCCGCAATAAGACATAGCGCAGGGAGTCTCTCCTGCGGCCCTCCCAGAAGAGCAGTCGCTCCCTTTTTCCCGAGAACTTTGCCTGAGTAAGTTTGCACCATCAGTTCCCAAACACACAACCCAAGAGATACCGGCGTTCCCAGCGGTACCCACGGCTCCCCGGGGAGGCGCCGGTCACCTGCCCGCACCCCCTGCGCGCTCCCCCAACGCGCGACGAGCCGGCCCCGGGACGAGCCGGCTCCGGCCGGAGCTCCTCCGGCAGCGCGGCCCCCGCTCGGGGAGGGCAGGGCAGGAGCGCGGGGGCGGGAGCTCGCTCCAAGCCCGCTCCAAGCTCGCTCCAAGCCCGCTCCAAGCTCGCTCCCGCCGCCGGCCGAGCCCGCCGCGCTCCCCCCGCGCAGCCCGGCGAACTCCCGCCGCTGCCCCGCCGCGGTGCTTTCCCCTTTTCCCCGGCTTTCGCAGCGCTGGGACAAGGGGGGGACGCGCTCCGGGAGCGCGGTCTCTCCATCCGCGCCCCCCGCGCAGCGATGTCCCGCGGGGGGCGCGGGCGGTGCCGAAGGTGCAGCCGGCACCGAGGGAACAAAGGCGGCGGCGGCGGGGAACAAAGAGCCGCAGGTACCGGCGTGGCGGAGGGCGCGGGCAGCGGAGCGGGGCGGCGGCACCGGCGGGCCGGGGCATAGGGGCCGGGGCCGGACCGGGCGGGCAGCGCCGCCGCTCCCGCACAAAGGCGCAGCCGGGGCCGCGCCGCAACTTCCCGCGGGCGGGTCCCGGCGGGGCAGACTCACCGCGGGCGCAGTCCCGGCATCGGCGGCGGGCGCGGGTGGCGAGGGCGGGAGGAGGGAGGAGGAGGAGGAGGAGGAGGAGGAAGGACGGACCGGCCGCTCCCCGCCCCGGCCGCTGCCAGCGAACGAGCGCGCTCCCCGCCCGCGGGCCGGAGGGCGGCGCGGCCGCGGCCCCCGCAGCCCGGCCCGGCCCGGCCCGGCCCGGCCCCGCCTCCCCCGCCGGGAGCGCTCCCCGCCCGCGGGACACCCCCGGCACGGCCGCGGGTCGTGGGGTGCCCGGCCGGAGGAGGGGACCGGCTCCCCGCGCCCGCCTGTGCTCACCAGCCTTGGCTCCGGCGTGCGGGGTTTCCCGGTGTTTTCCCTCCCGGCGCTTACCGGGACGGCGCTGTTCATCCCGCCCCTCGTGAACAGCCGGGCAGGGCCACAGGCGCTCTGTGTCCATGTGCTTCAGAGTAAGGACTTGTGCTGGAAGTAAGAAAACCTGTGTGTTGTAGGAAACGTTTTCTGGTCTGGGAACGTTTGGGGTTACAGGTGATAGACAAAAATAAAATACTTTGTCACAGATGTGCAGCACCCCCAAATCAAATTTACAAGATCATTGGAGACCTCTCCAGTTTCTGCACAGCCTCCACAGCCCTCCCCAAGCTGAGCTCTCCTCATCTCAGGCACAGACCCCAGGTATGACCCATCTACCTCTCTCTTCCAGATTCAGACTTTCCTCAAGTTTAGGGACAGCATCATCTGGCCATGCCCAGCCAGAACTCTGGAAGGCAGATGTGGGTCAGTTATGTAAACATAAGTTGGGGGTCTTTTTTTAGAACTCAGAGGAGGGTTTGTGGAGGAGGAAAAGGAAGGAATTCCTTATATTTGTCCCATTTAATACTGGATATCTTTTGGCTGTAGACTTCACAAAGTGAGAAGATCCAAATATTGGGATTAAGCTGTGCTTAACACACCCAGAGGTCAGCCAGCTATTCAGAGGAAATGTAACTTTCCAAAAGCCACTTCCTGACAGTGTTAATACATTTATACATTAATACATCTGTGACATTGGGCTTCTCCTCAATCTGTTCTGGTAAAACATCAACCACCTTAAAAGAGGGAAGCGAGTGATGTCCTGTACTTGAAGGCTGCAAAACCAAATGTACCTGCTTACTTAAGCTTCTCTTTATACCCACAGATCTGCCTAAAGAAATTCTGCAAAATTTGGAGCCCTGATTTTCTGCAAGGAAATGTTTCTTTTCCAGGCAAAAGTGAATCCTGCACCTTTTCATTTTCATTTCAGCTGGAGCCTGAGAATGCACTGACTTGCAGAAGAAACAATCAAAGACTCAACTAAGTCTCAACTGCCCTGCCTTGGCAAACACCTGGTCCAATTCATGCTTTGTTGCCATCCTGGCAACAAACCAACCCGTGATGGTTCTTTGTGTACTTTTTTTACTTGTTTTATTGAGGATTAATTAGTGTTTGTATAGTGACACAGCTCTCTGGTGCTCCATGGACACAGCTGAAGGCAAAGGCCTTCGGGCTACGCTGTGGTTTCCTAATTCCTGTGTTATGGCTACTGTAATGCACATCCTCGAAGTGAAACAAACATTTCTTACTGATTTATGACTTTTGACTGCCAGTTTTCTTGTGCCAGAGGAAGGAGAGAAGAAGATGCAGTATCAAAACCAAGCTGCGATACTTGAAGAGTTATTTCAAGTCCCCTGTTGATCACTTGAGGCTCTTGCACATGCTATGAAATTCACCAGAAGTGATCATGGAGCCTTGATCTTTTATGCCTTGGAGAACACCATCCCACATTATCTCTGCATGTTCTTCTCACTGACTTCACCCTGCCGTGAATCACAGGGCTCCTCATCCCAGCAAACACAGCACAGGTCCCAGCCCAAGGTGCTTATTTTCACTCAAATTACACATTTCATAACTCACTTGTAAAGCACTTTGAAGATATGACACTGAGTGTTGCTAACACAAAGTGGTATTGTTGGACAGGTTTAACATGAGCAATTAAACAGTAATTCCATAAAAAAGGTGCGAGACACAAAGGTAGAATTAAGTCACATATACCTACTTTGTATCCAAATCTTCAGGCTGTTGATTCTCTGAAAATAAGCTTTCATCTCCTTTCCACACAGCCTTCCAGCTAGGAACTGCTAAGGCCCTGTGCTCAGACTGTAACTGCTTTGACAGATACATGGGTGCTGCCAGCAAGGATAGCAAGTGGCTGACAGGGATCAGGCTTTGTGGAAGGGGAAGATCTGGAAGCTGTGAGAGCAGGGCTCTTGCCTGCTGTCTGAAAATGAGCTGCCTGGATGGATGCACAGACCACTGGGGAAAAGCCCTACAGAACAGCACTGTCAGGCAGTGATGAATGCAACTGCAGTGGGGATGAGAAGCCCTCACAATTCCCATGAAATTCCCTCCTGAAAGAGGGTCTGATCAGTGCAGCAGTGATGCTTGCCTCACCGCCTTCCCACACCACCCAGAACAGCAAAGCCACAGAGCTGAATGTTTCTTGTATGAGGCATCCAGGCAGTGATTGTCCCCCTGTGCTGGGCACTGGTGAGGCCACACCTCAGATCCTGGGTTCAGTTTTGGGCCCCTCTCTATATGAAAGACATTGAGGGGCCTGGAGCATGTCCAGACAAGGGCAACAGAGCTGGGGAAGGGTCTGGATTACAGGTCTGATGAGGAGCAGCTGAGGGATCTGGGGATGTTTAGCCTGGAGAAAGGGAGACCCAGGAAACCTTACTGCTCTCTACAGCTCCCTGACAGGAGGCTGTAGCCAGGTGAGGGGAACAAGGGAACAAGGGACAGGACAAGAGGAAACTGCCTTGAGTTGCACCAGGGGAAGTTTACACTGGATATCAGGAAAAATTTCTGTACTGAAAGGGTTGTGAGGCATTGGAACAGAATGCCCAGGGAAGTGGTGGAATTTCCATTCCTGAAGTGTTCAAAAGATGTGTGGATGTGGCACCTGGGGACTTGGTTTAGTGGTGAATGTCATGGTGCTGTGTTAACAGTTGGACTCAATGATCTCAGAAGTCTTTCCCAATCGTAATTGGAAGATTGGTCCATAGGTCCCGCAGGGATCAACAGCATGAGCTTCATGGTAGGACATTCTTTCCCTAATGCAGAATTTGTATGTCTAGATTCCAGCATTGGAGGAAGATCAAATGTCCCCAAATCCCAACCCCAATCTGGATAAAGTGTTAATTCTGAACGATTGTGATGGCTGTGTAAACTAATTTTGTTTGGATACTCCAAGTTATGTTTGCTCTGCAGTCTACCAGGAGAAACCTTTGGCTTAGTGACCTTCCTCTTTCCCCTCTGTGCAACCCCCTGTGCTGTGCTGGCACGGTGTGCGTGCTGGAGCTGGAGCTGGGAACCAGATGAAAGTTAGCCCTGAAGAAGAACACTTTGTTTTGATCTGGATTGCTCCCAGGGTTTGATTGTGGTGTGGACACACAAAGAGGTATATCAGCACGACAGAGGGGGCAGCAGGATCTAGCACAGGGACAGGAATGCACAGCAGAAGCTGGAGTTGGGAACAGGACACTAAGCAAGAAAACAAGGGATCAGCACTGTGCAGAAACATCAGCTTCTGTGCCCAGCTGCTCTCTGCTCACCCCATCCCTTGTAGGAGAGAGACTTGGGAAAGGAAAAGAAGGGGTGACAGTAGAAACTCACCTTTGGACTTTCCAAAGGACCTTCCACTCTGCTGGTGTAGCAACACCAAGGAAATATGGATGCAGTTTTGCAGGCACCATTTTTGGTGGCATTGATTTGATGGACCAGACAGGTTATGCTCCCTCTGTTGTGCTGGTGCAGCTCTTTGTGCTGTTGTGTTGTCAAACAGACCAGGAAACTGCTTTAAAAAAGCAGCACCCTCCCCTCCTCAGTTATTTTTACCCTGGCTCAGTTCCCAGACACAATTCACCTTGTCTCCACTGAGGTACAACTGGAGGAAGAGCGCTGGAGTGGGAAAGTGTAGCCAGCAGCAATAAAACAGGGGTCTGCCTAAACCCACTGTGCCCCTCAAAAATGCCCGTGGCCCAACACCTTCGGGGGAGTTTCCCTTCAGCAGTCATGGCCAGCTTGATTATCAGAATTATAGAGATCAAAAAAGAGGAAAGGAAGGTTGAATCCATGCAGGCACGTGCAACATTTGCATACTATTTTCCTCTGGAAAACATAAAAGGAAATGTGACAGTAATCATGTTAGAAATGCTCCCTGCTCCCCTCCCATTTGATCTAAGCTCTGTGTATGACACTGTCCCTGGCATGTAAGACGGCTCCAGCCGATCGCCGGGGCGCCGACGCTGCCTCCAACACCCGGCTCTTTCTGCTGAAGTCAGTGGAAACACTTCAGTGGTTACAGGTGCCCATGCCTAAATCCTCTGTTAGGTCACCAGCTAATTTTAGGATGGAGAAGCTCAGTTCCAAAAGAGAAAAATAGGTAAATAACACTTAAATCGCAGCAAATCTGTAGGAAATCTCCTGGAATAGGTCCATAATTAGCAAATCTACACTTCTTAAAGAAGAAATCCTCATCTTTTCTTCAGTTCCCTTTTTCCCTTGATTTTGCCTGTGGATTGTGGTTCCTGTGGCTAAAACAGGATGAACTGAAGGCTTCTACACTTAGAGATTAGCACCTGAACCTTATGGCAGCATCCAGGAGCCAGAACCACGCACTTACATCTTTCTATAGAGGATTGCATTAGGGAGGTGTTTACTGTCTTAAAGTAAATAGTGCTGATATGAACTCCCAGATTTTTCAGAGCTAAGGCACTGGATTCTGCTCTTACAGAGGCACATCCCAGGTTAGTCTCCTGAGGACAGGCACCTGCCATCTGAACTGTGCAGGGCTCATTTTGCTCTATATGTAACGCAGGCATCGTGTGTGAATAAAGGTTTCCACTCTGTTTTCCCACCTCCCAAAGTGCACCAGCTTCTCAGTTACAGGTGAGGAGGCTTTGTTACACAAAGAAACAGAACTTCAGGTTTTACCCTGAAAATTAAAATTCAAAGGTGATCATACCTATCCTTCAATTCCATCTTAGTGGGGATTTTTGGATTGCAAGCTGTCTTAGGTTGCAATGCAAGATGTAACCAGGAGTATGTATTCTATCACCATCTCTTGAAACCAGGTGGAGCAGTGTTCTTTATCTCTTCCATGACCCACCCCTCATAACTCCATGGGGAGATATCCTCTGTTAATGGGCCAGCTGTTAAAACCAGGTGGGGCAGTTTGCTTTATCTTTTCCAGGACCCATCCTCCCTCCAGGGAGATCTCTTCTGTTCATGGGCCATTGAGTGTCCCTGCATGGCTGATAAAATTACATCATCCCACTGGGAGATGCTCCACCCAGGGGGAGGAGCCAAACATTCCTACCTGGATACAAATTTGAGATTTGGAACACCAGGGGAGCTTGTTTCCACTGGATTCCCAGAGGAAGATGAGGCTTATCTACCTACCACCACTGGACCTTCAGAAGAAAACTACACCCTTCTAACAGGATCACTGCTCCAACAGAACCACACCTGTCACTGCAGGAGGGCTGCAGCCACCATTTCATGGGACTGCTGCCAACACCCTGACCCACAGGGTGTCAGGTCAGATTCTGACTCCGTCAGTGGTTTTTTGTATTACCACATTTTTATTTTAATTTTCCTAGTAAAGAGCTGTTATTCCTATTCCCATATCTTTGCCTGAGAGCCCCTTAATTTAAAATTATAATAATTTGGAGGGCAGGGATTTACATTTTCCATTTCAAGGCAGGCTCCTGCCTTCCTTAGCAGACACCTGTC